>NC_088303.1:12603711-12757082 GCF_032854445.1 Liolophura sinensis | reverse complement strand
TTGCCTGTTGTAGGTGGTGCTGATGTCGTTGACCGTGGCACCAATCAGACTGCTGATGGCCGGTTTCTGTCTTCTTATTGCTTGGCCAATCGCAGCGCTGGCCCTGCTTGGCAGAGACAAGGATGAGGAGAAAGTGCCCCTAGCCGGGTGGAGGAAGTAAGTGATTGTAAGGGCTCAGTGTTGACCCACTGTGTTAGAACACCAGAGTTCATGTTTGGTTGAGAAAGAAGACATCCTGGTAACTTTTTAGGAAATGCTGTTTATGTTAGTCTTATACATGGTGTCTTAAAATTATGTTTTCAAAGTTCTTTTTGGCTGAACAATAATTTTCTTTTTCCTTAATCTTGATATTGCCGTAAAATTTATTACCCGAGAATGATTCTTCTCTCTTTGAATATATCCATGCAGCTTGATTTATTATGCAGTGCAGTAGTTTGGCATGTGTGGTTTGTTGACTGAAGTGTTATTGAATACATTTGTTGTTGACTAATTATCATTAAATACATGTGTGGTTTGTTGACTAAAGTCTCATTACTTGAGTGGTTTGTTGACTAAAGTCTCATTACAAGTGTGGGTGGTTCACTAAAGTTTGATTACAAGTGTGGTTTGCTGAAAAAATTGTCATGAATAGTGCTTTGTTGACTGAAGTCTCATTACAAATGTGGTTTGTTGACTAATTTCTCATTACAAGTGTTGCTCGTTGACTAAATTCTCATTACAAATGTGGTTTGTTGACTGAAGTCTCATGAGAAGTGTCGTTTGTTGAATAAAGTCTGATCACAGGTGTGGTTTTTTGACTAAAGTCTCATTTCAAGTGTGGTTCATTTTCTCAAGTGTCAAATACGAGTGTCATTTGCTCACTAATTCTAATTACAAGTGTGGTTCATTGACTAAAGTCTCACTACAAGTGTGGTTTGTTGACTACATCTCAAGTACAATTGTGTGGGTTGTTAACTAAAGTTTCAGTACAAATGTGTGGTTTGTTGACTAAAGTCTCATTACAAATATTTGTTGACTGAAGTCTCCGAACAGGTATCTGGCTTGTCAATGAAAGTCTCATTTCAAGTGTGGTTCATTGACTAAATTCTCATGACAAATTTGCTTTGTTGACTGAAGCCTCAGTACAAGTGTGGTTCGTTGACACAGATCTCAAATACAAGGGTGTGGTTTGTTAACTAAAGTCTTGTTATGTATATGTGTGTGTGTGTGTGTGTAATGCCTGCAAGGCTTATACATGTACATGCAGAACGACATAGTGTGGTGAGCTTTTCAAGGCTTTGTAACATGAAGCTTTCTATTATAAAGTGTATACTGTATGTGACCTCTGGGCTGTCTTGAATTAGCCTTTGTGCAGTAGAATACATAATACTTGTGGTGGAACTGTTGGAAGGACATGTTTGGTTTATGTCTGTCAAAAACCAGACAAACTGCTTTCCTGCACTTCAGTGGCTTTAATACTTTTGCACATACTTTCAAAAACAAGCTTGCATAAAGATACAACTCACCAAATCTCATTTTTGCTTGTGATGCTACTGTGATTTGAACAAATCTGACATGTCTGAAGCCTTTTCTTACATGGTCTTCCTCTCTCTTTAAACTCCTGTTGTCAGTTATCACTGTAATGAGAGTTATGAATCCTCTGCTTACCATGGACCCCCCTCTCTATAATGCTCCTCTCGTTGTGAATCCTTAGCTGTCCTGTCCTACCTGTGCTTATAACTGTTGCTAAGTCAAACAAAAATGCGTGAAGCATCAGAAGGTATAAGGTGTGATAGATCCTACAAATGAGCACATGTTCATTTTAATAAATAGGATATTTACTGAAGTTATTTATTGGATGAGCATTTTACGTGTAACTCAGGAATTTTCACGTACATGTATATGATGATGGTGAGGATTTTGTGTGGACTGTGGAGTAAACCTGTACCCGGAGTAAACCATGACACATTGCCAAGACACCTGACAAAACCCTAGCAGGTGGAGCTGGCAAAGGTTGACCGTGAGAGAGCCATGTATTGGTATGATCCAGCAAGACCCCTAATGTAATTCACCCAGGCAATCCTAAACAAGTATTAAAATGTGTCCATCATACTGCTCAGTAAAGCCCTAAGTGTACATAACAACTGTAAGTTAGATCAGGTGAGAACAATGCAGCTTGCTGTGCCAGACTGTATCAGCAGTCCTAACATGCCTAAGCCTTGCATGACTACTTTGCTTTGTTTTGCTATGAACAGTGACAATACTCTGTTGATGTTTTTGCTTCAAAGTTGGCTTATTTTCCACTCGGATATTCGCATTCTGGGTCGAACCTTTTCATTGCAGTCTAAGTCGGTCTGCACATGTGTACTAGCATGCTTGGTTTCACTAACATTTATGCCACATGTATGCATGTATGTTTAATGGTGTACTGTCTTTTTTTTTCAGTTGCATGAAAACTACAGTAGGTAACTTGATAACTGGTATAAAATAGGATTAGATCGAGGCTCTTGAATGAGCGTGTTGAAGGCCAAGATTGTACAATTCCCTTCCTCTCCTTGTATACAGCACCAGCATCAGGAAGTGTGTCAGTAGTGTGATTAATAACACATCCCAGTTTCCTCCAACCAGAATTGCATACATGAAATATTCTTGAATTGGAATTTGAATGAATTGTTTTTAAATTTCAGTTATTGCTTGGATGCAATTTTCCTGGATGTTAAGGTTTTGCACCAAAACAGAAGAGGCATTTAGAATCTCTTCTGTGTTTATCTGCAGATACAGAAAGAATGTACTTAGACATATCCCTTACCCACTCCTATTAAAAGAAAAAAATGAAGGGTAAAAACTAGATATAAAAAGTTAATATTCAAAGCTTTTTTCTGGGAGATCTATTTGTGAAGAATAACACAGACTGTAAAAGTATACTGTTTAGAAATTTATAAAATTAACCTCAATTCAACTGCAAACTTTATATCGATGTTGAGATTCGACAACCGTATGCTGTTTGTAAACTTCGCTTCTATGATTCATTTACAAATTGATCTCAGACTTCTGACTCAAAGCCAACTCAGGCATTTATACATGTGCTAGCAAAAGAAGGTTACTGTAAGTAAGCCGTTCATTGAGGCCAGCTTTTTCTGATCCACTAATTGGTGATTGTAACACGTCCTGTTCCTAATTCTGTTTGAACTAACATTTGACAACTACTGCTGTTGGTTAATAATCGTGGGGGTGGGGGGGCTCGCTGTGTGTGACACTCTTGTCTGTGTGTGTATGTGAGGTGACATGGTGGCTGTGTGTGACGCTGTCTCTGTTTTGTCTGTGTGTGCGTGCATGTGTGTGTGTGTGTGTGAGGTGACATTCTGGCTGGGTGTGACACACTTTCTCTGTCTGGTCTGTGTGTGTGAGGTGACATGCCGGCTGTGTGTGACACTCTGTCTATCTCTCTATTTAGCATGTTGAGGCCCATTGTGGTGTTTTTCTGCCGTGGAGTATTCTTCTGGGGAGGTTTGCACTGGTTGTCGGTGAAAGGGAAGCGTGCCACGTCCCAGGAGGCACCCATAGTCGCCCTCTCTCCACACTCATCATACTTTGACTCTGTTGTCGTCACCTACCTGGACCTCACTTCAGTTGTGGCCAAATCTGAATCAGAATATGTGCCCATATTTGGAAGTATGAACATTTCGTTTCTTCATTCATTTTCCCTTTGTTTTAGCTCTGTCTCCCGTTTTCCTGCTCCTGCCCCACGCCCACCACACCATTAACAGCAACACCCTGACAACAGAGGAAACTAAGAACATGTACTGTACACCAGCTACATGTACTCCACACCTGACACATGCTACACAGATTGTTTTCTTCTATTTGAAAGAAATACATGTGCAGAGATTCCTAGCAGTCCAAATTTTTGCTACCCTATACAAAAGTTTTTGTTAAATTTTTCTACCCTTTTTATAGATATACATTCATTTTCACATGTTGTTTCACAAAACCTACATGTACATGTACCTGTTTTAACTTCTTGACAAGTGTATAATTTTATTAAACTAAGAAGCCTATCACTGTTGAATGTAAAGCAATTAAAACTTGGCATCTGCCCATTGGTGAACAAACTTGCATTGTATTCCAAAGATATTGAGTGTTTGAAGGCACATAATTTTGTTTTGTTTTGTTGTATATTTATTTTTGTTTGTGTATTGGTTTTGTTTTGAGTCTTTCTAAGTTTATCGATAAGTGACAGTACATATAAGGATGGATCTGTGTAAATGCCCATTATTTAGGCACATGTACTTCACCCTTTATTTTCCACATCCATGATACAGTAGGTGTGTGGCTGGCTACATGAACCTCTGTGTGTAGCTGTACAGTGTAGTTATAACAACTGTTGCAGGTCTGGGAATTCTGGTTACAACTGTAATGGAGGTTGAAATAATTTGCCCTGGTAAATTTGGATTTTGGACTACAAAGTAGCTTCCTTGTACGTTATTTAAAGAATGTAACGCAGTACAGAAGGGCAGTCTGTGTGGCCACTGAAGTGTATTTAAAGTTTAAATTTTGTCATTGTTCGGGCAAGCTAAGTTAACATATTGCACTCAAGTACATAGGTATAATTGGGGCCATGTACATGTAATGTACGTGTATTTGAGGTGGTTTACATGTACATCATGGATATGATTTTTATGTCATTATACAGTATGTATTTATCCCAGTATTCGCCCGACTAATTCACATTCCTCCTGTGAATCATATACATGCAGATTTGGAGAAAGACAACCATATGTCCAGCTTATCTAACATGCCTAAAGCTGTGGGATCCTAACAGATGTTGTCTAACCTTTCACCTCACCCCTGGCAGGGCGTATTGATTTGTGCATCTCAGGAGCATCTGCATATGCAAGGTTAATTTTCTGGTAATAGCACACTGACTATATTCTGCCCTGTATTATACATGTACAATGTAGGTAGATGCACAGGCTACAAGGCCAGAGTTTGACTAACCCACCATGTACAGTGTGCAAGTACTATCACATTATTATGGGAGAATAAATCAATATTTTGTTTTATCTGCTTTCTGAGGATGCAGATTTTGGCTGCTTGTAGATATGTCCTAATCAGAAATGATTCCATAAACTTAAAATGCATTATTGATGATAATAGTACAGTATTTAACATGAATTGTGCTTAAGTCTGTTATGAGACTCTGAATCAGAAATCTTACTTGTTCAGCTATAGAAGCAGCTATTTGACACTGAATCAGCAGCTGTACAGAAAGGGTACCTGTACAGTCATACATATAGTCCCTGCTATGTGTAACTGTGCAGAAATCGTGCTTGTGCTGCAATAGGCCCTGCTATTTGCCCCTGAATCAGTAACTGTGCAGGAATGGTAATTGTGCCGCAATAGGCCCTGTCATTTGACACTGGTCTAGTAACTGCAGAAATGGTGCTTGTACTGTAATAGGTCCTGTTATTTGACACTGAATATTAATGATGCAGAAATGGTACTTGTTCTGCAATAAGCCCTGCTATTTAACACTGATCCAGTATTGTGCAAAAATGATACTTGTACAGCTATTTGACACAGACTCAGTAACTTTGCAGAAATGGTAATTGTGCGTCAGTAGGCCCTGTCGTTAATTTATTTGATTATTGTTTTACGCCATGCTCAGGAATATTTCACTTTTATGGTCGTGTCCAGATTTGTGGTGGGAGGAAACCCAGGTGAAACTCATGACCATCTGCAGGTGGCTGGCAGACCTTTTCACGTACGGCCGGAGAGGGAGCCAGCATCACAGTGACCACATTGGCAAGAGACTCCTGGGACCCTGTTATTTTACACTGATTCAGTAACTGTGCAGAAACGGTACTTGTACACTGCAGTATGCCCTGCTGTTTGACACTGATCCAGTAACTGTGCAGAAATGGTACTTGTACACTGCAGTATGCCCTGCTGTTTGACACTGATCCAGTAACTGTGCAGAAATGGTACTTGTACACTGCAGTATGCCCTGCTGTTTGACACTGATCCAGTAACTGTGCAGAAATGGTACTTGTACACTGCAGTATGCCCTGCTGTTTGACACTGATCCAGTAACTGACTACATATATGTGCGGACATTGTGCTTCATGCGCTGTAATGTGGCTTGTTGTAGCGCCTCTTTACTTCGTGTGCAAGGATGGATCAACTTCCTTGTGTGGCAAATGGTCTTTGTGTGGGCTGTGATGGCCTGTCATTTTGCTCAGTTTCAGCTCTGAAAGTGACCACGGCTGTGATTTACAGAGGAACGTTTTACAAAGAATGTTGAAATTTGTGGCATGGTCGTCTACATGTAGCTTATTAAAGTTATTATTCTAGGTTTACTTTTAATTTAACGCATTAAGTTATTTGAATGAGGCATTTAATATGCATGCTCTGCGAAGTACTTTGCTGTTGTAAAACTTACATGCAGTGTATACCAATCCAACTGAACTGTCCATTAAATACACTGAAGCCCTAACTATGAACACTATGAACCTCAAATTGCTGAATACCTATATTTCCCAGATGGTGGTAAATGTTGCAAACTTCATAATTGATTTTGTTTGATAATTTGTTGTTTGGTGTGCTTGGCTTTTCTGGACATACCTGATGTATCAGTGTATTTTGAAGGTGGACTAATATTGACTGAACGTTGAGAAAAGGTCAGTTGGAATGGTAGCCATTTCTTCAGGAACTTTTCAGTTGTAAAAACTATGATCTTGTTGAACTATTGCTCTGTTGATACCGATGTTTGTTACAGGTAAATCATGGTTCATGGACGTGGATATAACTGTTGAAGTTGAATTTCTATTTGTGTTGCTATTTTAGGTTTGTCCATCAACTGCTTGGCTTCATAGGCCGATGTGTTTTTTTTCTGTGCGGATTTCATAAAGTGGCCATCCGCGGCCAAAGGGCATCGATGACAGAAGCCCCACTGGTCTGTGTTGCACCGCACTCCAGTTTTTGGGACGCTATTATCATGTTTATCCGGGACATCCCCAGCGTTATATCTCGGAAGGAAAACTCTCAAATTCCACTCTTGGGCAGTATGTATATTTGTCTCTAGCCACGCCCTGTAACCATGGTGATATTCTGCAGTTATGTTGTGATACACACTGAGTGCTTCCTTGTTTAACTTGTCAAGTGATTTTTCTCATTTTCTTTTTTTATTTTGACCACTGCCTAATCACTCTGAGTATAGATGTCAGAACATTGTTTGCCGTGACATTGCCTTCCCATTATTGTTAGCATAGAGCGTAAATATTTACTGTCGTATTTACTAATGATAATGATCCAAACTGGAAAACAGTGACATGATGTTGATCTAGTATGAACTACTAACCTGTTGTGATTAACGCAAATAACACGGTGAGATTTCCACAGCCAAGGGTTGGTTGGCAACGTGGCTGCTGTATTCTCCTTAGCGTTCAATGGCCATGGCTATGAAAGGTTACACACAGCACAGTCCTGATAAGTGAGTTAATGCCTTTCAGCTGGATCTGTCTTCTAATGCATGTGAGACACCATGCAATGGCTGATGGCACAGATGTACCCATACTAACAAGGGCAATCATGAGTAAGGCAGAGTATTGAAACCCTGTTCTAACGAGGCTAGCCTGTGTTTGGCATTTGTTCCCGGACAGTCGGGTGAAAATGTCATCGTAAAGCGAATGTAGCATGAAATCATTCGGCATCTCAAAATCTAGAATTCCTTCTGCAAAGGCTCCTTCTTGTAACTTTTGGTAGTCGTAACTTTAAGACGTAATTTTTTCGGTTTACTGCTGTAATAAAGTGAAGGATAGGGAGTAATTGGTTTGTGGTTTCATATTTGCATGTGGTTTACTTTGTGTAGTGATTGGCGTTTTTTGACACTTGTTGTGATGTTCTCGGTGTACCTATTTCTTCACGGTCCATCTGTACATACACTGTATACATGTATGTATACCCTGTACACACCTCTACTCTGTGTTTGTTGTCACTCACCTCATTAAGCATGCTCAGTTTTACATATCAACATGTTTGTCAGATTTCCATCGTCTTTTGTATCTATCTACATAATGTAAAGTGTAAATGCAAAAGGTACATTTCTGTTGTCATTATGAACTGTAAAATATATGCAGTATAAAACAATTGTAAAGATGGGAAAACATTGAACTGTTTATTCTGTTAGTAGAATTCTACTTCAGTTTGTTGATATCTCTGTGCATTCTCTTCGCCATTCAGTTTGTAGACAATAAGTTTCTCTGGGCACTGAAATCAGATGGATGTCACTGACATTCAGCCATTATGAATGTGATGATTATCCATCAGTACTGTAAGATTTGATGTAGAGACGTGCATGTATTACATTGACCATGGATGCTCATGTATTACATTGACCATGGATGCTCATGTATTACATTGACCATGGATGCTCATGTATTACATTGACCATGGGTGCACATGTGTTACATTGACCATGGATGCACATGTATGACATTGACCATGGATGCACATGTGTTACATTGACCATGGATGCTCATGTATGACATTGACCATGGGTGCACATGTATTACACTGACCATGGATGCTCATGTGTTACATTGACCATGGATGCACATGTGTTACACTGACCATGGATGCACATGTATTACACTGACCATGGATGCACATGTATGACATTGACCATGGATGCACATGTATTACATTGACCATGGGTGCTCATGTATGACATTGACCATGGATGCACATGTATTACATTGACCATGGATGCACATGTATTACATTGACCATGGGTGCACATGTGTTACATTGACCATGGGTGCACATGTATTACATTGACCATGGGTGCACATGTGTTACATTGACCATGGATGCACATGTGTGACATTGACCATGGATGCACATGTGTTACATTGGCCATGGGTGCACATGTATTACATTGACCATGGATGCTCATGTATGACATTGACGATGGGGTGCACATGTATTACATTGACCATGGATGCACATGTATTACATTGACCATGGGTGCACATGTGTTACATTGACCATGGGTGCACATGTATTACATTGACCATGGGTGCACATGTATTACATTGACCATGGGTGCACATGTGTAACATTGACCATGGATGCACATGTGTGACATTGACCATGGATGCACATGTGTTACATTGACCATGGGTGCACATGTATTACATTGACCATGGATGCTCATGTATGACATTGACGATGGGGTGCACATGTATTACATTGACCATGGATGCACATGTATTACATTGACCATGGGTGCACATGTGTTACATTGACCATGGGTGCACATGTATTACATTGACCATGGGTGCACATGTATTACATTGACCATGGGTGCACGTGTTACATTGACCATGGGTGTACATGTGTTACATTGACCATAAGTGCACATGTGTTACATTGACCATGGGTGCACATGTGTTACATTGACCATGGGTGCACATGTATGACATTGACCATGGATGCACATGTGTTACATTGACCATGGGTGCACATGTATTACACTGACCATGGATGCACATGTTTGACATTGACCATGGGTGCACATGTGTTACATTGACCATGGGTGCACATGTATGACATTGACCATGGATGCACATGTATTACATTGACCATGGGTGCACATGTATTACATTGACCATGGATGCACATGTATGACACTGACCATGGATGCACATGTATTACATTGACCATGGGTGCACATGTATTACACTGACCATGGGTGCACATGTATTACATTGGCCATGGATGCACATGTATGACATTGACCATGGATGCACATGTATGACATTGACCATGGGTGCACATGTATGACATTGACCATGGGTGCACATGTATGACATTGACTATGGATGCACATGTATGACATTGACTATGGATGCACATGTGTTACATTGACCATGGATGCTCATGTGTTACATTGACCATGGATGCACATGTATGACATTGACCATGGATGCACATGTGTTACATTGACCATGGATGCTCATGTATGACATTGACCATGGGTGCACATGTATTACACTGACCATGGGTGCACATGTATTACATTGACCATGGGTGCACATGTATTACATTGACCATGGATGCACATGTATTACATTGACCATGGGTGCACATGTATTACATTGACCATGGGTGCACATGTGTTACATTGACCATGGGTGCACATGTATGACATTGACCATGGGTGCACATGTGTTACATTGACCATGGATGCACATGTGTTACATTGACCATGGATGCACATGTATTACACTGACCATGGATGCACATGTATTACATTGACCATGGGTGCACATGTATTACACTGACCATGGGTGCACATGTATGACATTGACCATGGATGCACATGTATGACATTGACCATGGGTGCACATGTATTACACTGACCATGGATGCACATGTATGACATTGACTATGGATGCACATGTGTTACATTGACCATGGATGCTCATGTGTTACATTGACCATGGATGCACATGTATGACATTGACCATGGATGCACATGTGTTACATTGACCATGGATGCTCATGTATGACATTGACCATGGGTGCACATGTATTACACTGACCATGGGTGCACATGTATTACATTGACCATGGGTGCACATGTATTACATTGACCATGGATGCACATGTATTACATTGACCATGGGTGCACATGTCTTACATTGACCATGGGTGCACATGTGTTACATTGGCCATGGGTGCACATGTACTACATTGACCATGGGTGCACATGTGTTACATTGACCATGGATGCACATGTGTTACATTGACCATGGGTGCACATGTGTTACATTGACCATGGGTGCACATGTGTTACATTGACCATGGGTGCACATGTGTTACATTGACCATGGGTGCACATGTGTTACATTGACCATGGGTGCACATGTGTTACATTGACCATGGGTGCACATGTATTACATTGACCATGGGTGCACATGTGTTACATTGGCCATGGGTGCACATGTATTACATTGACCATGGGTGCACATGTGTTACATTGACCATGGGTGCACATGTGTTACATTGGCCATGGGTTCCATGTCATCAGCCATATGTATGTCAGTCACCCACATTTGCCCAGTATCAGGTCATGTAGCAGTCTCAGAAACATCAAAGCGCAATGAAAATGCACCAATTTTTAGGCAATAATGGATATTCCTGGCCTTTTTTCAGCTCATAAAAGGTTTGATAGTTCATTCCCATGTTCATACGATCTTCATAAAATTTTCAAAGTTGATCGGGGCCTCCGTGGCTTAGTTGGTTAGCGCGCTAGCGCAGCGTAATGACCCAGGAGTCTCTCACCAATGCGGTCGTTGTGAGTTCAAGTCCAGCTCATGCTGGCTTTCTCTCCGGCCGTATGTGGGAAGGTCTGTCAGCTACCTGCGGATGGTCGTGGGTTTCCCCCGGGCTCTGCCCGGTTTCCACCCACCATAATGCTGGCCGCCGTCGTATAAGTGAAATATTCTTGAGTATGGCGTAAAACACCAATCAAAAAAAAAAAAAAAGGTTGTTCCATCATTCTAATTGTTTCATCTCCATGTTTATGTAGTTAATGTAATTGTTTAGAAAGGTCATCCCCTTTGTTTGTGAGGTCATCATATTTGTTCAGAAAGTTTATTCCTATGTTTGTATGATCAACGTGATTGTTTAGAAAGGTCATCAGCCATGTTTGTATGATCATCATAATTGTTCAGAAAGGTCATCTCCGTGATTTTGATATCATCATAATTGTTCAGGTATGTCATTCCCAGGATTGTGTGATCATCACAATTATTCAGATATGTCATTCCCAGGATTGTGTGATCATCACATGTGTTCAGATATGTCATCCCCAGGATTGTGTGATCATCATGATTGTTCAGAAAGTTCATCCCCATGTTTGTGTGATCATCACAATTGTTCAGATATGTCATCCCCAGGATTGTGTGATCATCACATATGTTTAGAAAGTTCGTTCCCATGTTTATGTATGTATTTATGTATGTAATCTTGGGGTTTAATGTCATGCTTAACAGGTATGATCAGTGGAATTTTTTAGAAAGCTCATCGCAGTTGTTTGTGTGATCATATTTGTTTAGAAAGTTCTTCACTGTGTTTGTATAACGAAGGCCTAATCTATCCTGTCGGGAAACCCTGGATCAATCCTGTGTTGTGTTATACCAAAAACTTCAAAAATAGTACTTGTTGGTGCCTGGCCTGGCACTCTGCACTGAGAACTGAGAGGTTAGAACAAGGAAACAAGACTGGTTGGCCTGGTTGGCCTGGTTGGCCTGGTGTCAGTGTAATCTGACTGGATGGGGTGTCATGTCTGGTGTCTTGGGCATGATAGTTCAGTTACAACAGCATTTTGATGACATGGATTCACACTGCCACAAGAAGACACAGTATATGTACACACACATAACGACTACTCAATGTCATGGGACTTTGTTAGGTACGGCGTTAAACCCCAAAGATTCATTCATTCCTTCCAAAGCTGTCCATGGTAGGACAGGGTGTCACCAGTAGCCAAAGTCTGATTTTGCAGTGCAAAAACATTGGACTCTCAGTTATTTATGCATCATTGGTCCTTACTGGATGATGTGTTGGCTTTTGAAATGTAGCAGTGTAATGTACTAAATTAATATATGCTTAGTGAAAGTTTTTGTGTCAAGATTGGTTTTAAAAATGAAAGTAATAGAGGCAGAATATGAAATTTGCTGATGGAATTTTTGCAGGCATAGTTTGTAGAATCACTGCCTTTAAGGATATCATGTATGATTACAAAGTGCCATTTTGTTTTGTGTGATCAATGGAACACACACTACAGTCACTGCAACAATGTGGAGGGGACAACGTGTCCAGGGTAGGGAGACAGTTGCTACTGGATGGGAAGATGTGATATTATCCCAGAATTGAGCAGCTACATGTGTGTAACTTCATTGTGGCAGGAATACCTTGTCCAGGGCAGGCAGACAGTTGCTACTGGATGGGAAGAGTTCATATTATGCCAGAGTTAAGAGGAAATTAAACTTGTAAATAACATGTTGCAGTATGATATTGTTGTCAGATGACATCTGATTTTGTCTGCTGAATTATCTGGGCATTCTTGTATCTAGGCTGGGTGTCCTCAAATGTTGACTGAGTCTGTGTCAACATCATCAGCACATATAGCAGGAGGCTATTCAGGGTGACTATCAGCTGTCAGAAAGAATTCGGGCTGGGTTCAGGAAGGAGTCACAAAAACTCAGTTATTGTTTTGGGAGGTATTGGACTGATACCTCATCTCACTGGAAATGCGCCAGAGCTTGTATATGTATGATTTAATATTAACCCAAGATTAGCCTTCAGCAGTTATGTTGTGATGGAGTCATTGCTATCAGGTGTATCAGATAGCATAATCTAAGGTGTATTGTAGCAGATTCTAAATGCATAAGAATATGAACGTGGGATTTCAGTGAGCAGGTGTAAATTATGCTTATAATTGATCCGATGAATGATATTTGTGGGCTTAATTTTAGTTGTCTCTAAATCAAGCATAAATGCATATAAAATATGAGGTGACCTTGATTTAAAAACGCTCAGGTGTAAATGTCTGCTTCAGACAGAGCTTTTATATACATAGGCCATACATAGCTTTTATATACATAGTAACACTATAAGAGTGAAGGTGAGGTGGCATGTGACTGGTTGTTAGCAGATGTTCCCAGTAGTCAGGCTGTACTCTCAAAATCATGACATTGCTAGGTGTTATTCACTGTCCTGGAGCAAGAGCTACTGAGCATGACCTGCATGTACAGGTCATGCGGTCACACATGATACACGTATATTTGCAGACTATGACTGCTGTGGCATACACCTACTACAGTAATGCCTCTGCTTAGTGGGAAACATGGGGAGGAGGGTCAGTAAATAAAGCAATAAATAAATAAATTAGAAATTGATAGGCTTAGGTACAATACATATGGTACATGTGTCTGGAGGTTACACTTCTCATACACTTAAATAAATAAGCAATTGATAGGCTTAGGTACAGTACATATGGTACATGTGTCTGGAGGTTACACTCCTCATACACTTAAATAAATAAGCAATTGATAGGCTTAGGTACAGTACATATGGTACATGTGTCTGGAGGTTACACTTCTCATACACTTCTGCTGTGGATGTGGTACACTACATGTGATACTTTATACACTATAGCTGTGGTACACTACATGTGATACTTTATACACTATAGCTGTGGTACACCACATGTGATACTTTACATGTGGCGCTTAATTTATACATGTGACTGGGGTACACTACACGTGATACTTTAAAACTGGGGTACAGAACACTGCTTACTCTGTAGCTGTGGTACAGTACATGTGATACTTCAAAACTGGGGTACACTGTAGCTGTGGTAGAGTAGACATGACAGGATACGCTGTGGTTGTGGTAGAGTAGACATGACAGGATACACTGTGGCTTTGGCAAAGTACATATGGCAGGATACACAGTGGCTGTGACAGGCTACATATGGCAGGGCACACTGTGGCTATGGCAGGATACACATGGCACGATACACTGTGGCTATGGCAGGATACACTGTGGCGGTGGCAGGCTGCACATGGCAAGATAAACTGTAGCTGTGGTAGAGTAGACATGACAGGACACATTGTAGCTGTGATAGAGTACACATGGCAGGATACACTGTGGCTTTGGCAAAGTACATATGGCAGGATACACAGTGGCTGTGACAGGCTACATATGGCAGGGCACACTGTGGCTATGGCAGGATACACATGGCAAGATACACTGTGGCTATGGCAGGATACACATGGCACGATACACTGTGGCTATGGCAGGATACACTGTGGCTATGGCTGCTACACATGGCAGGATACACTGCGGCTGTGGTAGAGTAGACATGACAGGACACATTGTAGCTGTGATAGAGTACACATGGCAGGATACACTGTGGCTGTGGCAGGCTAAACATGGCAGGATACACTGTACCTGTGGTAGAGTAGACATGACAGGATACACTCTAGCTGTGGTAGAGTACACACAGCAAGATACACTGTGGCTATGGTAGAGTAGACATGACAGGATACACTGTAGCTGTGGTAGACTGCACATGGCAGGATACACTGGTTGTGGTAGAGTAGACATGACAGGATACGCTGTGGTTGTGTTAGAGTAGACATGACAGGATACACTGTAGCTGTGGTAGAGTAGACATGACAGGACACATTATAGCTGTGATAGAGTACACATGGCAGGATACACTGTGGCTGTGGCAGGCTAAACATGGCAGGATACACTGTACCTGTGGTAGAGTAGACATGACAGGATACACTGTAGCTGTGGTAGACTGCACATGGCAGGATACACTGGTTGTGGTAGAGTAGACATGACAGGATACACTGTAGCTGTGGTAGAGTAGACATGACAGGATACACTGTAGCTGTGTTAGAGTAGACATGACGGGATACACTGTAGCTGTGGTAGAGTAGACATGACAGGATACACTGTAGCTGTGGTAGAATAGGCATGACAGGATATGGCAAATGGCAAAGTACATATGGCAGGACACGGTGGCTATGGCAGGATACACATGGCACGATACACTGTGGCTATGGCAGGATACATATGGCTGGATACACTGTGGCTATGGCAGGATACACTGTGGTGGTGGCAGGCTGCGCATGGCAAGATAAACTGTAGCTGTGGTAGAGTAGACATGACAGGACACATTGTAGCTGTGATAGAGTACACATGGCAGGATACACTATTTCTGTGGCAGGCTAAACATGGCAGGATACACTGTACCTGTGGTACAGTAGACATGGCAGGATACACTCTAGCTGTGGTAGAGTACACATGACAGGATACTCTCTAGCTGTGGTAGAGTAGACATGACAGGATACACTGTAGCTGTGTTATACTGCACATGGCAGGATACACTGGTTGTGGTAGAGTAGACATGACAGGATATGCTGTGGTTCACAGGATACACTGTAGCTGTGGTACAGTACACATAGCAGGATACACTGTGGCTATGGTAGACTACATATGACAGGATACACTGTAGCTGTGGTAGAGTAGACATGACAGGATACACCGTAGCTATTGTACAGTACACATAGCACGATACACCAAAGCTGTGGTAGAGTAGACATGACAGGATAAACTGTGGCTGTGTTAGACTGCACATGACAGGATACGCTGGAGCTGTGGTACAGAATACAGGACATGGTGTAGTTGTGGTACAGTGCATGTGATACTTTATAGCTAGAGTACAGAGCACACAATAAACGGTATGTTGCCTGTACATGTTGTCCAAATCATTTAAGCTTAGTATTTTCATGGTTGTATCACATGTAGTGTAGTTACACAAGTTCGGTGTATACCTCTACATGTGTAAAGGAAACATAAGAGGTAAAGAGTACAAACAGTCGCTAAAGCTGTCACGGCTTTAGATTTGTGGAGTTAGTTTTCACATAAGTGTCTCCGTTGTTTTTATGTTTAAAATTTTATTTATTTCATTCTTTGTTTTAACACATCCCTGTAATCATATGTTTTAACAAAACAACATGTGATAAAAGCATAAATGACTTGTGCTCCAAGTGAGCAGTGGTGGAAGCATGTTTTCTTCCTGATGTGGTGGTGTACCTGTATGCAGTACAAGTATAGTACCTGTACAGTGTAATTGAATCATGTTGAAGGGATTTTACAACATCAATACAAAGGGTGCAGTCAATGGGAACAAGCAAAGCTCAGTGAGTGATGATAGGCTACTTCGCTGTTAGCTGTATGCGCACACGCACACACACATGTACATGTCATTGTCACCCCCTCAGTCACATTGCACTTCTCCAACACATGCTCACTATCCTCATCATGTCACAGAACATATTCAGTCACTCACCACCGGCAGCTATGCTGACATCACTTTACAAAGCTCAGTGTATTAGTGTTGTCCATGTTGTCTCATAAACACACCTCATGAAGACCAGCCTGCCCCAGT
Source organism: Liolophura sinensis (assembly GCF_032854445.1). Lineage (NCBI taxonomy): Eukaryota > Metazoa > Mollusca > Polyplacophora > Chitonida > Chitonidae > Liolophura > Liolophura sinensis. The sequence continues at coordinate 12,740,062 of NC_088303.1, read as the reverse complement.
GTTTGCCTATCCTGTCTCCCTACTCCTCCCCATCCAGAACCTTTCACCAAGCCTACCATTCACTCTCACCTCAAACTTATTTAACCATAATTTATGTTTTTCGCTCCTCTTTCTTTATTTTATAAATTATAGCCTTATTTAAAGAAATAATATGGGGTTACCTGTTTACAAAATTGTAAGTATTTTAGCAATAATGTAGAGCGTCACCTGTAATTTATATTATTTATAGCGTTAATAGTAAGGTAAATGGTTTTTGTCACTGTAAGATGAAATAGATTTTGAAATTTAGTAATCATCAGGCTAATAATGTAAACTTTATGTAAACTATATAATTAGACTGTATCTCATTTCTAAATGCGTTACAGTGTTTTGACCAGAGTACAGATTGATGCGTGTAGCACTGAATTGTTTGCATCTTCCTCTCTAATTTGTACATATATTAACTTTACAATGAATTGTATTGGCAGCATTAATTAGATACACACAGCCTGTGTTTGTGTCTCGTGAAGACCCAGACTCCCGAGTGAACACAATCAAAGAAATTAAGAGACGAGCTCAGTCCAATGGAAAATGGCCACAGATCGTCATCTTTCCTGAGGGCACATGTACAAACAGATCCTGTCTGATCTCCTTCAAGCCAGGTATGTGGAGGAAATTATTGGTATTACAAGGCAGGTACATGCTATATATGCAGAAAAGTACCAGTAATACCTGGTAACGAACCCAGGTATGTGGAGGAAAGTACCTGTAATAAAACCTAGGTACATGTGTATATGCAGGAAAGTACCAGTAGTACAAGCAAGGAATGTGCAGAAAAGAACTGGTAATACAATCCAGGTATGAGGAGGAAAGTGCTTTTAATACAAGCCAGGTATGAGGAAAGTGCTTTTAATACAAGCCAGGTATGGGGAGGAAAGTACTGGTAATACAAGCCAGATATGAGAAGGAAAGCACAGGTAATAAAAGCCAGGCAAGTGGAGGAGAGAACCTGTAATAAAACCTAGATAAATTTACATGAATATGTATGCAGGAAAGTACTGGTAATGCAAGCCTGGTACAGGAAGGAAAGTATTGGTAATACAAGCCAGGTATTAGAGGGAAAGTACAGGTAATAAAACCCAGGTCTGTAATAAAACCTAGGCACCTTTACATGAATATGTATGGGGGAAAGTACTGGTAATACAAGTCAGATATTAGGGTGAAAGTACAGGTAATAAAACCCAGGTCTGTGATAAAACCTAGGTACATTTACATGAATATGTATGCGGGAAAGTACTGGTAATACAAGCCAGGAATGTGCAGAGAAGAACTGGTAATACAATTCAGGTATGAAAAGGAAAGTACTGTTAATGTAAGACAGGTTTGTGCAGGACATTAAATAACACAATAATCTGGAAGCAGTGTATTATGTGTAGTTCTAATAAACATTAACTACAGAGTTTTGTTCAAACTATTCATCACAAAGAATAATGCCTGGTGTAGGTCAGAGCCTGCTAAACATTGCATATCTTCAAGTGTCCTTGTCACACTGATCAGAAATGTTATCGTCTGACAAACTTGTGATTTAAAACTTGTTAGCTTAGAAACAGGGCCGATTCCAGAAAGACAGTTTTGATAGGAGTCAGCATTTAAAAATTAATATGATTTTTAAATTTTGACCACCACTACAATGTTAGTATGTGACAAGTATATCAACGTTTCAACTTCCAGTGTCAGACTAAGCATTATGAGTAGGATTTAAATTTTGAGTTAAGGCAGACATGTATATATGCTGGGATGTACACAAAGGTAAAGTCGTCATGACAGGCTACATATTATAAGAATGTGAAGTCAGAAAACTATTACACTGTGATGGTAGCCAACATGTTTATAAGATTGCGAAGTCACAAATCTGTTCTTCATCCGCTATTGGTATTGAAAGGGACTACTTCTGATATACATGCATGTTCTTGTACATATGCACATTGTCTCTTCGTCTGTCATGAATCGGTATTCATTTTATAAATGATTCGTCATATTGAATTATAAAATAAAGATGTATGCTGTGACTTAATGAGGCATTGTGTCTGGTGTCTCCAGCATGCTGTTCCATTGATGCAGCACTATATGTATAGTATACAAATGTCAGCATGGGACCTGCCAGCATCAAGCACACACTGTCATAATCTTCCTGAGATAATGTTGAAAGCTACTGTGGACTTGAAAAACCAGATAGCTGGGAATGATCCTTGTTAAAGTGTAATTCTCTCTTTTTTTTTTTTTTTTACAGGGGCATTTTACCCTGGTGTGCCCATCCAGCCTGTCCTGATCAGATACCTCAATGAGCTGGTAAGTCAGCCAGCCTTTGTTCACACCTCACTTCAAGACATGGGCGCTTGATGCTGTACACATTACTCACAAAGTTAACAAAAATGTCGCACACATAATTTAAAAAAAATAAATGTATGTAACACTATGTAAACAAAAAAGTTTTTGTGTTGAAATTCAGAAATGTTTGAATAAGTCATTGTGTGACAAGAAAAATGATTTTTGTCACAACATGATTAGGTAAGTACTGTCAAAAAATGGGTTGTACCAAGCATTCCTCTAGAAATTTGGCTTCAGTGGTAAAAAAAGAGACCTCGAACTACATGTATGCATGTGTGCCAAACAATCCTTCAGAAATCACAATCCTAAAGAGGAAACTGACCAACACTGTTATCAGGGAGCTTGGTTAGACATTGTAGATAACATGTCCACTGGCAAACTGAAAACTGTCCACTGTAGATGTACAATACATGTAGTCCTTAGACTATGTGTCAGGTGGTGAAGTGAGCTGATGAATGGCTCTAATTTACACCTCTATCCCTGACAGACCACTACACAAATGAGTCTGTTAACATGAAATTTCAGATGTGTGTATATATCTTCTTCCATTACAGGATACCGTTACATGGACTTGGGATGGACCAGGACCGTAAGTATGAAAAATATGTGTACGTTATTCTGATGAAGAGCCAAGAAGAGTTTCGCATTCAATGATAAGAAGCTGGTTGCCGGTTAGTGTACAGTTCAAAGCAGAGCTACCTGTAGGTTCATGATCACTTGTGTGTAGTGTTTTTTGAATTGAACTGCTGTGGATTGGGTAAGTGTATTGCAGTAAACCACTACTTTCAGTTCACTTGATTGGGTTGAGACGTTGCCATATTTTCTGTAGCTCATATCAGACATTTTTTGTGATGTGTTTTCAGATTTGCAGTGCTGTGGTACACATTGTGTCAGTTTCAAACACGTATGGAAATAGAGGTAGGTCTACAGTTGAATACATCAGTATTGTGGCCCATGAGTGCCAAGCATGATATAATAAAACGTAACTTTGAAAAACTAAAATAAAGGGACAATAAATAGAAAATATAAAATAAAATATATCAAAATTTACATGTACACAAAATTAATTGATATGCATTATAAAACAAAATGAAGTGAAAAAGCAAATGTAACCTACATGTAATCACAAAATGATATGAAAACAAATTTAAGTAGTTTCATTTGCATCATAGCATGGGGCTCAGTATTGCATCATCCCCATTAGTTTTCAAGGGATGAAGGTCCAATAGGCCTTCCCAAACTGTCAATCAAGACCACAGGCAGTTGACCAGTCATAAGCAGTATTGTTGCAAATAAGTCTACCGAATGTCCCACTCATTGGGTGCAAATGTTCAATATAAATATGCTGGAATAGTTATCACTAACCCCCCACCACCAGCACCACCATTTTATTTTTCTTCCAAACCCACTACATAACTACATTGTTTATTTACTCTCAAAGAAGTATTTTTCAGCATACTGTGCATTTTATGGTAGCAATAGTTATTAATGAACTGCTATACCTTCAGGATAAGTGTACAGGAAAATGTGTGTTAAATTGGTCAATGTTACTAAACATCAATTAACACAGTAGGTACATATATCCTTGCTTTTCAGTTCTTGCCTGTGTATCACCCTAATACGTTAGAGCTGGCTGACCCAAAGCTTTTTGCCAATAATGTCAGAGAAGAAATGGCCAGGTAAGAGATTGTCGTATTGGTATATGTGTTCATAAGCAAAATAAAGATGTACAATACTGTTTGTATTATCGTGCTGTAGCATGATTGTACAGACATGCAGTGGATGGATAGGTGTGTGTTTGAAGAGTTTGTGCTGTCGTTTATGTGGCCAAAAGTCATTTTCACATTTCTTGTCAGATAATATTAAAATCCTGCCACAAGTGTGCTAGTTGTGACCTAATAGCATGGCACTGGGAGAGTTTGGTCGGATGAGTAGTGTGGTGTAAACACAGCTATAAAGTGAGTGGTAATGGAATGCCAGAAGCCTACCACAATTGGGCTGGTGGTGGCCTTAGGGCATAGCACGGGAGAGTTTGGCCTGATGAATATTGTATTAATGTAACACAGCTATGTGAATGGTAATGTAATACCAAAATCCTGTCACAAGTGTGCTAGTGGTGACCTAATGGCATGGCACTGGAAAGTTTGGTCCAATGAACACGGTATTAATGTAAACACAGCTAAGTGAATGGTAATGGTATCCCAGAAGCCTGCCTCAAGTGTGCTTTTGGTAAGGTTACGGAATGGCTTTGGAGAGTTTGGTCTGATGGGTACAGTGTAATGCATACATAGCTATGTGAACACAGATCTTTGAGTGTGCTTGTTACTGGTCATACCTATGTAAACTGACAGTGTGTGTGTGTGCTGGTTTATGTTGTAGATGTTCGGGTGTGCCTGTAACTGGTCATACCTATGTACACTGACAGAGTGTGTGTGTGCTGGTTTATGTTGTAGATGTTCGGGTATGCCTGTAACTGGTCATACCTATGTAAACTGACAGTGTGTGTGTGTGCTGGTTTATGTTGTAGATGTTCGGGTGTGCCTGTAACTGGTCATACCTATGTACACTGACAGAGTGTGTGTGTGCTGGTTTATGTTGTAGATGTTCGGGTATGCCTGTAACTGGTCATACCTATGTACACTGACAGAGTGTGTGTGTGTGCTGGTTTATGTTGTAGATGTTCAGGTATGCCTGTAACTGGTCATACCTATGTACACTGACAGAGTGTGTGTGTGTGCATGTGCGTGTGTGCGTGCAAACGCGCGCTGGTTTATGGTATACATGTTTGGAGTGTGCCTGTCACTGATCATACCTATGTAAACTGACAGGGTGTGTGTGTGTGGTGGTTTATGTTGTAGATGTTTGGGTGTGCCTGTAATTGGTCATACCTATGTCAACTGATAGTGTGTGTGTGTGTGCTGGTTTATGGTATAGATGTTTGGGTGTGCCTGTCACTGATCATACCTATGTAAACTGACAGTGTGTGTGCTGGTTTATGTTGTAGATGTCTGGGTGTACCTGTCACTGATCATACCTATGATGACTGCAGACTGATGCAAAGGGCAGCTATCAACAAACTACCTATGGCATCAGGGCTTGTAGAATTTTACAAACTACACCAAAAACTAGGGTAAGTTTTGTTGTGTTCATTGCCTTTTCTGTGTAGTGGTGTTATTGCTGTCTGACATGCTGAGATTTTTGCCTAGGTGATTCGTTGGAGAACTCATAAGATTTATTTTGATCTCACAATCCCTCAGTAGCATATACCTGCAACACATTATAGTTGGGTCAGTTTTGCCACAGGTAAAGCTCACTATTGATTCATATGGGACTCTAAATGACCTGAAATTTGGTTTTTTAGAGGCAAATATATGTCGCAAAATATTGTTTTTGGTGCAGGAAACAATTTTCCTGTAGAATATTATCCCATGTTCCCAGCAAACCTCAAAGCACCTGTTTAAAATCAATAGAACGCACAGTCAGGAAAAATGGTTTTTGGCCATTCCTTATGCTTTTGGTATTCAGATAATGTAATCAGTTGACTCACATGGCCATTAAATCCACAGGATGATCTATTACCTCTAGAAGACATATATTGCCTTTTAGTGGGACATTGCTATTTGATTGAGGCATTGCTTTTACAGTGAGATACAGAAATAACCCTCCTGATGGACAAGGCTTTACTGAATTTGGATGGATTTTGCAGCGATCTCTCAATTCAGCGCAGTAAACCAATATGTAGGCTAGTCACTTCTGCGTTGTAACCAGGTTTTTTTACTACCAAACAAAGGGAGATAATATTTAATGAGCAGAGCTTTTCTCCATTTTGATTAATGAACAACAAGGTATTGCGTTTATACATTCCACTTCAGATCACAAAGTGTATGCTTTGTTAAGCTAACTGTGTCTGTAGAGTGACCTTTTGTGACTGAGATAGTAACATTATTACTGGCCATTCAAGACAGTTTAATCAGGGAACAGAGGAGAATCCCCAGTCGGAGTGTTGCCTTGGTAATAACAGTGCATCTCAGACTGAACGGCACTCGCCAAGGTGTCAAAACATGATGTTAATAGCCTTGATTGTTGTTAAACCAGTTTAAATTTGTCTTATCTAATTTAGATTATTGTTTTCTCTGTTTCAACTCTATGCAGGTTAGATTTCGACACCATTAAAGAAATGTTTGACAGATTTTGTAAGATCTGTCGTGGAAAGCCAGGTCGTGTTACAATTGAGGAATTTGCCAAGTATTTACGCCTGCCGGTTTCTGACCCCTTGCGTACAGTTTTCCAGCTTTATGACAGAGTAAGTTAAAGATTTAATATCATATTAAAGCATGGCCAATTTCAGAGGACAGTCATGACAGTAGAGAATTAATATATTTTTATCATTTCTTCTTTTGCCTCTTTCCATAATTACTTTCATATATCACATCATATCAGGAATTTTTTTATGTCATAGCAGGTAAATTGTCTGAAAACTATGATTTTGTAGTTTTGGAGATTTGTATTGGAGGGCAGGTAATTGCCAAGCATTTACTAATCTGATACATTATACACCTTTTTATGAACCAAAGTGCCAATTCAGCTTCATACGGCTTGCTTTATGCAGTTAAAAAAATCAGATTAGTTTCTCTTGGATGTCAGATAGCTCGGCAAGTTTTGAACTGATAAACTTTAATCCTGATATCTACGCAAGCAAATAAACATTACTTACAAGCTCAGAAGCAACTGCTGTTGTTTTCCTACATGGTAGCTTGTAGGTTGTGTATGTTCTGTCTTGTAGGTTGTTTTGTATGTTCTATCTGTGTTTGATCTTTCTGTTTCAGGCTGGCTCAGGCTATATAGATTTCAGAGAATATGTGATTGGCTTGTCATTGGTGTCAGGACCAGCAGCTACTGAAGAGACAATACAGCTAGCCTTCACGGTGAGACACTGCTAGACCTACACTCACCAATACTCATTGCCACTCACCACCACTGTCACACTGGCACTCACCACTACTGATTGTCACACACCATCACACTCTGTTATTCACCCCCGCCCATTGCCGCTCACCATCACTCAGTGTCACTTACCACCACCTATTGTTACTCAACACATCTCTGTCACCCACCACCACTTACATGTACCTCCATTCACCGCCACTCACAGCACAGCCACTCACCACAACCCAGTGTGACTCACCACCATTCAGCCACTCACCACCACCATGTAGTCACTCACCACCACCACACAGCCACTCACAGTCACTCACCACCACACAGCTACTCACCACCACCACAGTCACTCACCACCACCACCACACAGCTGCTCACCACCACAGTCACTCACCACCACCACACAGTCACTCATCACCAGCACACAGTCACTCATCACCACTCGTGACCACCACACAGTCATTCATCACCACCACCCAGTCACTCATCACCACACAGCTGCCCACCACCACACAGCCACTCACCACCACTCACTCACCACCACTCACAGTCACTCATCACCACAAAACTGCCCACCACCACACAGCCACTCACCACCACACAGCCACTCATCACCACACAGCTGCCTCCACCACACATCCACTCACCACCACACAGTCACTCACCTACACTCACCACCAAACCTTGCCAGTCACTGTTAAGTTTATAAGCTTGGCTTTATACAACATATTATATGATGTGATGGCATTTTTCCCTTGTTAAGAAAGAGAAAATTCAGGCCAGGGAAATAAAGATAATTTAAATGGAGACAAATACAGAAGTCCTAGTTCAACTAATGTGACTGATCACTTTGAAGTTGTATTTAAGAGAAACAGTGATGTCTTACATGTATCACAAGAACACCATGAAATACATGTATCCTCTGACTGTTGGCAGCTTTTTGATTCTGATGGGAAGGGATATATCTCAGAGGAGGAACTGTCACAGATTTTACTAAATGCATTTGGGATGAACGATATAGATACTCATGAGCTGTTCAAGGAAGTGGACGCTGATGAGGATGGCAAGATCACATATGGTGAGTAGGACTGGAGATCACAAGAAATACAGATACAGATGAGGGTGGCAGGATCACACATGGTGAGTAGGACTGTAGATCACAGGTAATACAGATACAGATGAGGGTGGCAGGATCACACATGGTGAGTAGGACTGTAGATCACAGGTAATACAGATACAGATGAGGGTGGCAGGATCACACATGGTGAGTAGGATTGGAGATCACAGGTAATACAGATACAGATGAGGGTGGCAGGATCACACATGGTGAGTAGGACTGTAGATCACAGGTAATCCAGATGCAGATGAGGGTGGCAGGATCACACATGGTGAGTAGGACTGTAGATCACAGGTAATCCAGATACAGATGAGGGTGGCAGGATCACACATGGTGAGTAGGACTGTAGATCACAGGTAATCCAGATGCAGATGAGGGTGGCAGGATCACACATGGTGAGTAGGACTGTAGATCACAGGTAATACAGATACAGATGAGGGTGGCAGGATCACACATGGTGAGTAGGATTGGAGATCACAGGTAATACAGATACAGATGAGGGTGGCAGGATAACACATGGTCAGTAGGACTGGAGATCACAGGTAATACAGATACAGATGAGGGTGGCAGGATCACACATGGTCAGTAGGATTGGAGATCACAGGTAATACAGATACAGATGAGGGTGGCAGGATCACACATGGTGAGTAGGACTGTAGATCACAGGTAATCCAGATGCAGATGAGGGTGGCAGGATCACACATGGTGAGTAGAACTGTAGATCACAGGTAATACAGATACAGATGAGGGTGGCAGGATCACACATGGTGAGTAGGATTGGAAATCACAGGTAATACAGATACAGATGAGGGTGGCAGGATCACACATGGTGAGTAGGACTGTAGATCACAGGTAATCCAGATGCAGATGAGGGTGGCAGGATCACACATGGTGAGTAGGATTGGAGATCACAGGTAATCCAGATACAGATGAGGGTGGCAGGATCACACATGGTGAGTAGGACTGTAGATCACAGGTAATCCAGATACAGATGAGGGTGGCAGGATCACACATGGTGAGTAGGATTGGAGATCACAGGTAATACAGATACAGTTGAGGGTGGCAGGATCACACATGGTGAGTAGGATTGGAGATCACAGGTAATACAGATACAGATGAGGGTGGCAGGATCACACATGGTGAGTAGGATTGGAGATCACAGGTAATCCAGATACAGATGAGGATGGCAGGATCACACATGGTGAGTAGGATTGGAGATCACAGGTAATACAGATACAGATGAGGGTGGCAGGATCACACATGGTCAGTAGGACTGGAGATCACAGGTAATACAGATACAGATGAGGGTGGGAGGATCACACATGGTGAGTAGGACTGTAGATCACAGGTAATCCAGATACAGTTGAGGGTGGCAGGATCACACATGGTGAGTAGGATTGGAGATCACAGGTAATACAGATACAGATGAGGGTGGCAGGATCACACATGGTGAGTAGGATTGGAGATCACAGGTAATACAGATACAGATGAGGGTGGCAGGATCACACATGGTGAGTAGGACTGTAGATCACAGGTAATCCAGATGCAGATGAGGGTGGCAGGATCACACATGGTGAGTAGGATTGGAGATCACAGGTAATCCAGATACAGTTGAGGGTGGCAGGATCACACATGGTGAGTAGGATTGGAGATCACAGGTAATCCAGATACAGATGAGGGTGGCAGGATCACACATGGTGAGTAGGATTGGAGATCACAGGTAATACAGATACAGATGAGGGTGGTAATACAGATACAGATGAGGGTGGCAGGATCACACATGGTGAGTAGGATTGGAGATCACAGGTAATACAGATACAGATGAGGGTGGCAGGATCACACATGGTGAGTAGGATTGGAGATCACAGGTAATACAGATGAGGGTGGCAGGATCACACATGGTGAGTAGGATTGCAGATCACAGGTAATACAGATACAGATGAGGGTGGCAGGATCACACATGGTCAGTAGGACTGGAGATCACAGGTAATACAGATACAGATGAGGGTGGCAGGATCACACATGGTCAGTAGGATTGGAGATCACAGGTAATACAGATACAGATGAGGGTGGCAGGATCACACATGGTGAGTAGGATTGGAGATCACAGGTAATACAGATACAGATGAGGGTGGCAGGATCACACATGGTGAGCAGGATTGGAGATCACAGGTAATACAGATACAGATGAGGGTGGGAGGATCACACATGGTGAGTAGGACTGTAGATCACAGGTAATCCAGATGCAGATGAGGGTGGCAGGATCACACATGGTGAGTAGGACTGTAGATCACAGGTAATACAGATACAGATGAGGGTGGCAGGATCACACATGGTCAGTAGGATTGGAAATCACAGGTAATACAGATACAGATATCGATGCACATTTACATTCTGAAGAAAATCATTCTGTACAAAGTTAATGGGTGTATACAACACAAAAAATCAGAGTTGCCAAAAATTGCTCACAATAATTCTACGAATGAGAAGATTCTCTCAAACTTGCTCCAGTTTCTAATTCTTTAATCTAAATCACATCATTACACAGCCGTATGGATGTATATACAGGAGAGTATAAAATAACATTTATACAAACTCAGTGAAAGATGCCGGACGGAGCGAAGGTGTTATAAAAGCTTACCGTAGTCTTGTACCGTTATAATATGGCTCCTGGGGTGAGTGACATGGCAACACATCTACTGGTCAAACAGGCGCACGAGGCTACACTACAAACCATGACGATAGCAGAAATAAAGCACAGGTGGCTAATGATCAATATGAACCCGGCAATGACCCGATTGCAACAACAACAGCATCTGCAACAAAAAGAGCACCAGCACCAGAAATCGATCAGGCAAGCATTCTGGTCACTAACATCAACATTAAGAACCTAATACTGGGAATGGACCAGACTGGATAAGCTATCCCTCAAGGAAAGAGATATTGAATGAATTAAACTTGATATTGATGATGTGAGTTCATTGGCCGAGCTCTTGAATCAAGGGTTCTCCCTGCTGATCAAAAGGTCAAATCCTTGAAATAGTCTGTGTCTGAGTCAGAGGTTAGGATGAAGGCTTATTTTTCTGATCATGGAAAACAACTTACTAGAATGGAAAATCACAGAAGAAAATATAACCCCCTGTTCTAAGAAGAAGATTTCTGTAAAAAAAAGACATCAACTTGGATAAAGAATGCGCTGACTCTTTTCTGATCTTTAACGTTCGTCTTCCCACACCACTCCATTTTACCATTACGCGAAACAGCAATCCCCCAGCCATCATTATGAAGTTAGTTCATGCAAAGGACAAAGATCGCATCCTGAAATCTAGTGCCACCCTTAAAGCTGAAAAGATGGCTGAACGTACAGATCTTGCTCCTCAACTAAAACAGAAACACAGCAAAGTAGCCACTAGAGCCCATGGCATTCGAACATCCCAGAACAGACGAAATCGGATATGAGTACTAGATACAAATCTTGTCTTGGAAACTAGGCCAGGGAGTAGTATTGGCCCTTGGCAGATGTACAAAGAGTAAACAGTGACAGCTAGTCAACTTACTTCAAATTACTTCTCACAAACAACTACTGCTTCTTCCTATTAGCCGATAATGAATGCTCAGTTGAGGAGATACGCGTATGTTACCATGCACATGTGACAGTGTATTGGAGATAACCTATCATAAACTGTATCTTTCTTCTCTTAAATCTTCACAATATCAACATAATACAAGACGTAGCTAGAATTACTTACTTGCAAATTTAACTACAAATTTCTATGTAAATACTTTCACCACCATTATTCTAGAACATCATTCAGAAGTCTCAAACCGATGAGCCTGTAAAGCACGGATTAAAACTTCTCAGCTAATTTGTTAATTGTCTCCCTTTATCTGGTATTAAAGACTAAATGTTCATCCCTGTCACCTATGCAAAGGGTAAAGCCGGTTGTAAAATCCATTTTTATCCCAGTTTATTTATTTCTGTTGCATCTGAAACTTGATTAAGTTTTCTTAGACCAAACTTGTGGGAAATTGTGAAATATTATAGATATTCCTGTATGTGAGTACATATTCATATGTATGTGGGTTTATTCTTTTTTTATATGTAGTTTTATAGATATCCCGTAAGTATCTAGTATTTATCATCTCCACCCATCCAAAGTTTTTATTAAGACTATTAAGACTTTTTTTTCCCAGATTCATAAGCTAACAAGGGTTCAGTCGCGGCACTGCCACACTACTTGATGATATTTTCACGAACTTCCATAGCAATTTTCTAATCTCTGGAACTCTTCGTACTGACATCACTGACCAGTTTCCTGTATTCCACGTCAGTAAACTTGAACACGAGAAACAGCCTACACAAGAAACTATACAGTATCGTAAATTAACTACCGTACTGGAAAAGGGAATCTGTTCAACAAACAAACTGGGATTTTGTTTACAATGAAACTCGAGGCAAATGTTACAGTGGATGCATTCATAGCTTAATTCGAATCTGTTTATGAAAGCCGCTTTCCAGTTACAGCGTTATCAGGCTTTGGGTTTCCCATGATCTTTTATACTCTGTTTTTGAAAAGAATAGGTTATACAGACTCCAACTAAAACACAATGACAATGATATTTGCAGAAGATATAGGGTCTACAGAAATAAACTGCATACTATGTTACATTTTGCCAGGAAAGATATAATCAAGCCATAAAAAGTACCTGAAAAACAATAGATGAATAAATAAATAAACCCTCTTCTTCACACCTACTCTCATCCTGCAATATCAGTAATACAGACATACAAGTATCAGGCAAAACTAATCGTAAACATATTTAATGAACATAACACATAAATACTTATCAAACAGATTCCATTGTGTATCATTTAATAATACACTCTCTGAACTAAGATTTTAACATGTGGTGTGGGGGCCTCCGTGCCTCAGTTGGTTAGCGCACTAGCACAGCGTAATGACACAGGAGTCTCTCACCATTGTCGTCGCTGTGAGTTCAAGTCCAGCTCATGCTGGCTTCCTCTCCGGCCGTACATAGGAAGGTCTGCCAGCAACCTGTGGATGGTCGTTGGTTTCCCCCGGGCTCTGCCCGGTTTCCTCCCACTATAATGCTGGCTGCCGTCATATAAGTGAAATATTCTTGAGTACGGCGTAAAACAGCAATCAAATAAATAAATAAATAATAACATTTGGTGTACCACAGGGTTCCATTCTTGGACCTCTCCTCTTTCTTTTGTACATAAATGACGTATCAGGAACGACTAACTTTCTTCATCTCATTCTCTTTGCCGTTAACACTAGCGCAATTCTCTCCTCAAACGACAATACAACCGCCATAAACACAATGTCTCGAACTGGAGAAACTCAGGACTTGGCTTTGTGCAAATCGTCTGTCTTTAAACATTAGCATAAAAAAATATAGGTTTATTCTATCTTTTAACTAAGAAAACACAGATGCATTACCAGTTTTAACCAAGAAAAAGTTTAGAAATTTAAACTTAAAAAATTTTTTTTTTTAAGATAACCTGAATTGGAAAACACATATCAATTTTATCTGTGCAAAAGTATTCCGTAATATAGGTACACTTAACCATATAAAAAATGCCATAAATAAGAAAACCCTCCTTATCCGCTATTACTCAGTTATCTCCCCTTGTTTCCTGTGGAAATGTCATATGGTTTAACACTTACATCTCTCATCTCAAACCAGTCCAGCTGTTGCAAGAACAAGGAATTTGCACCTTTACTCTATCCAAAAGGCATGAACACACTGCACCTCTTTTCCACCATTTTCAAATTCTACCACTTACTGACTTCATTCTATATTCAACTTTATTACAGTCACGTAACTTCTTTTATCATCAAGAATGTATCCCTCCGAGTTTCCCATTTATTTGACCAAAATAAATCACACCCATCAGTATAATACCAGAGGTCGACCTATAGATTTCGTAGGCCGATGTATCGAAGTCACTTATCTTATTATGTACTATATATATATATATATATCATGCTCACAGGAATGGAATAAATTACCAACAAACCTGTGGCTAGTTCGTCTAACCTCTCAACACGTATTTAAATCTGATGCCAAAAAAATATATGTATTGGAAATTTAGTTCCTTCGTGGTCGATATGTTGCACATACGCTATTACATTACCATGACACATTATTTTATTTGATGAAAAATTTACTACTGTCTGTGTCTACTATTATATATCACATCTACTAGTTTTTGCTATTCAAGTATATCTGTTTTCATTGTTACAGGATAGAACAAGCTCACTCAGAGTTTTTACACTGGCAGTAGTGTATTTAATCATGATTGTAATCTACATTTCATGGTGGTGTATAAAAAATCAGTCACTCAATCAATCAGTCAGTGCTCACGCAGCTTCTCTTAGATCAGATGGTTAAGTTACGTGGGTAACATCTGCGCCTTACATATAAATATTAGCATAAAAATTATGAAACTGAAGCTGCACCCAAATTAAATATGACCCTGATTTTGTTTGTTTGCTTCATTTCAGATGAGTTTCAAGCCTGTGCAGAAAAGAAGCCAGAATATGCCAAGCTGTTTGTGACGTATCGTGAAATGTCTGATTCCAGTAAACAGAACGGCCATCCAGGCGGAGAACATGGCCATGACCAGCCACTCAACAAGGCTGAATAACTGCTCATTTTAACTTTTTATCTTTTATATTGGAAATAATATATTTAGTTTTGACAGCAGGGGATATTTAATCCAAAAGGCTTAGAGGGTGCCAGAAAAGAAGGAAGTATTAGTAAAATTTTTAAAAAAGGACTGATAGTTCAGGATGTGCAGGAAAATGATTTGTGATAGGAGCATATTAAAGGTTGATACACTGGAAAATTTGTCTTGGAGAAGACAAAATTCTTGATCACATTTAAAGTTTAGACTTTCTCGAAACTCTAAAATGATTTTTGGGGTAACTTTCCTTCACTCATTGCAGAGGTGTAGCAAAAACACATCTCTTATGAAAAATGTTACCAAAAATTTGATATACACTGTTCAGAGTTTTGTGAAAGTTGCCCCATTTGATTTAGAATTTGTTTGTTAGTGTGTTTTTTTGTTTTTTTTTTTTAGTATTTTTATTCAGACTGTTAAAACTTTATTAACTATAAACAGTATGTATTCTTTTGAGTATGTTATGGGTAAACATTTTGTTGTGTTTTTCTGTGCATTGGATTTTGGTAAACTGAGCAAATATTGAATTTGTGTGAAGGGCAGACCCTAGGAATAAGACTCTTTCTATTTTTAGGCTATATTAGTTTTGTTGTTTGTTTCAGACAATGTAAATGGATAGGAATTTTTTATTTCAAATTTTGTCAGCAGTCTTTACATTATGGGTTATGGCTTTAATGTGGTGTAGTTTGTGCAAAGAAATGTATATATCGGTACACATGAACACTGAAGGTTAAATTTATTGTTCAATTCTTCTTTTTTCATTTACTCAAATTTGCACCAAATCATGTATGAAATGAAAGTCAAATTGTAAAGCATCTATTTAGCGATCGATTCTCATTGATATGTGTGTCAATAAGACTTCATATCACTGAATTTACAGGGGAAAATAACATTGTCATAATAATTGTTTTTGTTTTCCTTTATCAGATGGTGTCTTAGTCACTCTGTCCAGTAAACACCATGGAAAACTGATTTTGAGTACAGAATTCAATTTACACATGATTACAGAAAAGGAGAAAACTGAGATTGTTGTGTAAGATGTTGATGGAATGTCTTCCAACCAGGTACTTGTAGGTTGTGTACATGTGGCGCTGAGCTGTATTCCATGGTGACAGTATTGTAGCAACAAGAGAAAGAACTGTAAGGCATTGCTGAGATATCACGTGATATATTCATCATGTCCATATAAGGCAGATGAAATGATATCTGATTAAATACTTTCAGGATGTACATGTGTTATAGAAAAGGACACCATAATATGTCATATGTAGATATTTTTCACTGTAGTGCTGCCAAAAAATACTTCTAATAGGTATTTGTACAATGTAGGTACTAGTTTTGTGAGTTTGTATAAAGACAGGATATCCATGCTGTAGTTTCCTTCTATCCGAATATAAAGCTCTTCAGAAGGTAAAGATGAGACTTATAATGGCACTCAGATTGTTTACATAAGTTTTCAGTACATCCAGCAGCAGTAAATTTTTCTCCAAATTAGAATGTGTTTTGTATATTGAAGTGGTACATGTAATGTGACACCCCCAAGCGTTTCTGTTTTATACTAGTAAGGTTGCATGCATTTTGAGCATATGTTAAAGCTGTGTCAGTCTATTTACAACGACTGTTTCATACATTCTAAAACTAGATTCCTTAAACTTACCAACTATAAATGGATATTTTTTATTATGGATAGTAATCAAAGTGTTTTTTTTCACGAGATCGAATAATGTGCAGATAAATCTAGAATTCAACGCTAAACAGGGCTTTGGAATTAGTGCAAGGGTTATTTTCTCTACCTAGGATTAAAGGGAAATAATCAGTATTGTATATGTGGCCATTCTGTGAATTTTACCTGATTACCTCATTGCATTATTCAGATGTCAAATGTGTTGCATTTAGCTCATGACATATACAGTAAGTACATACTGTCATGGCGTGAATGAAGTAGAAAAGATTTATTTTATATGAAATAACCTACAAATTTTGAATCCTGAACAGGTCCTTGATGTTTTTGTACACAGCCATTTGTCTATGAATTCAAGATATTGTTTAGAGGTGATCTCAACTTGAGATGTTTTACTAAATTTCTGAAAGGACAAGAAATCATTTCCAAGAAAGTTTTATCTATTTTGATAATGTCATCCTAAAATGTATTTTAAAATAATAACATTGATCAAATCTGAAAGGCTTAGCATGATGATGCAGACACAGAGTTGAAATAATAGGTGTTCAGGTGTTGTTGTCAAATGAGAACAGCACTCTGATGACCTGCACAGTCTCCTTTATTGTGGTATTTTGGTCATGGATTCGTAAAACTTCATGCTACTATTGTGTATGACATTAGAATTAAGTAATGTTACGCTGTAATAATGACGTGAAATATGGATGAATCCAAGTGGGTAAAAAATATCAGAACCCATGACTTTGTGAACTAAAAGAAGACTTGTGAAAAACATGGCCATTTTAACCTGAACTAGTATAGCTTACTGCAAATAAGGAGAATATGTTTCTATCTGGACCATTTACCTGAAAACTGCTGTACTGTTTGTTTCTTTCTTCTTCTCTCAGCTCTTTCAGTGTGAGTGAGTACAGCTTGGCAACAGGTACAGGACATTGTTTCTGTCTGGTTCTTAATATGTACTCTCAGTTGTTTCAGTATTGGTGAGTACAGCTTGGCAACAGGTACAGGACATTGTTTCTGCTTGGTTCTTAATAAGTACTCTCAGTTGTTTCAGCGTGGGTGAGTACAGCTTGGCAACAGGTACAGGATATTGTGTCTGCCTGGTTCAGCTGTTTTATTGGTGTATCAGCAGGTATTTTCTGGTTCTTAATAAGTACTCTCAGTTGTTTCAGTATGGGTGAATACATATTGGCAACAGGTACAGGACATTGTTTCAGCCTGGTTCTTAATAAGTACTCTCAGTTGTTTCAGTATGGGTGAGTACAGGACATTGTTTTTGCTTGGTTCTTAATAAGTACTCTCAGTTGTTTCAGCGTGGGTGAGTACAGCTTGGCAACAGGTACAGGACATTGTGTCTGCCTGGTTCAGCTGTTTTATTGGTGTATCAGCAGGTATTTTTAACAGAATCCTTGTGCCTAAAATGGAAGTTTCCTTACGGCGCTGAACATAATTCTCCAATTCTGAACATGTACTGTGCAGTCAAGATGAGAGGAAAGGCTCAAATCTCCAAACTTCCCACCTGCATTATATTTATATCTCTATACTCAGAATATCTGTATTTTTTTTACCACAAATGAAAGCATGTTCTTTATCCCTATGAAATTCTGAAATAATGGCTATAAAGATTTTTGTTAGATGTTTGCCTTTTTTAAGGTTCTTTATCCATACTTTATAGGGTTATTGGTTGTAACCAGAGCAAACATCTCTGCTGATGGAAATAATTGTTTTGCATGACGAACTAGTTCTGGTCACTTTATGGCTCAGGAATTTGTTCTGATTTAAACATGAAGTTTGCCTCGCAGAGATGGCTTAGTGTACTCGTACTCGTTTATTCTGATGCTTTATGTATGAAATCTATTGAAGTGCTCGTTTTGCATGTATAGAAATGGTCGGGTTTTTTTTTTGTTTTTTTTTTGTGGACATGTTTTGCTTGTTTCAGTCGTAAATAAATATAGTTATAAGTATAAGTTTATACTTACCGTACTTGTTCTTGTACGGTAATTGTTATTACAGAGTGAAGTTACTGGGATACAGATCCAGCATTTATAAAAGCCAGTTAGCACTGACATAAGACATCCTACCTACTTGTTCATGTAAACGTGTGATGTGGTGGCTTTCTGCAGAAGAAGCCGGCTACATGGAAAGCTAGTTAGCTCTTTCATACGCTGTACCCTTAATCTTCTGAAATAATCTTCTGAAATAATCTCTGTTGTGTTTCATTCACGTGGCTGTGTTCTGCTGCCTAGAAATTCAGCACCTTATGTGTTTTGATACTACTCCAAATCCGTCAACCTTTTCACAAAAGAAAGAGCAACTTTCAGTGCAAGTTTTGCACATTTTTAATTTGATTTTGAGGACAAAATTACACTTGTTGGATTGGCCAGTTTCAGGGCTACACAAAGTAAAATTTTATCAGTCAGCAGAGAAAAATGCCTTCAGAATATGCTTGAATAAACACCTTGCAAACATGCAGAAAGGCTGAAGAATTACAGTACCAACCAGTTGTATGGTTTGTATATTCTTTATCACAATTGCAACATTAGTGATATTCGGTATATTTTAATTTCCTGCTACTTGCTTGCGCATGACAAATGCTCCAGGAAGCAGTGATGATGCAGTGTGGTTTGTCCTACAGTATATGTGCTCAGCTCATTGACACCGTGTGGCATCACTGCTACACCATGTAGCACCACTGCTTGTACATTATCAGGTCATTTTGTTATGGAATTGAAAGGTACATGTAACCTCTTTCAATCATGATATGGATGTGTCCCAACAAATTTTTGTATGATTTTGATTAACTTTTTATGAAATATTTTTAGATTCCTACTTTCTTTCTCTATTTCATTATAGCAATTTACCCACAAGTTCTGCTATAGAAGTTCATTGTGTGCATTTTTTATTCTGTATGTATATTGTACTGCAGATGTTGCTCCAAGCAACATGTATGCGGCAGCCATGTGTGTTTGCGTGATGTCAAACGCCCGTCTTTCCTCTGCTGCAGCCGTGTGTGTGTGTGTGTGTGTGTGTGTGTGTGTGTGATAACAGGTGTCTGTCTTCCCTCTGCTGCAGCTGTGTGTGATGTCAAACGTCAGACTTTCCTATGCTAAAGTTGTGTGTGTGTGTGTAATAACAAATGTCCATCTGCATCTGCTGCAGCTTTGTGTGATATCAGGTATTTGTCTTCCCTTTGTTGCAGCTGTGTGTGTGATACCTGGCGTCTGTGTGTGATATCAGGCGTCCATGTGTGATATCAGACGTCCGTCTTTGCTGCAGGCGTGTATGTGATATCAAGTGTCTGTTTTCCCTCTGCTGAAGCCGTGTGTGTGTGTGATATCAGTTGTCCATCTTTGCTGCAGGCATGTGTGTGATATCAAGTGTCTGTCTTCTCTCTGCTGAAGCTGTGTGAGATATCAGACGTCTTTCCTAAGCATGCTCTGCTGCAGCCGTGTGCTAATGTCTTGGAGCTTCTTCTGTTCACGACGTAAGTCGTACCAAATGTAGGACCAAGAACTCGTCCATAGTAACGCCGGGATGACCTCTGGTAATCTGCTGCCAGGTAAATTTGTGGTTAAGTACGGTGAAACACATGTATATGGTTTATAGATTGCCTTAACGACTCTGAATCCCATATTACATTACAACTCCACGTATTTCCGTCGATTAGATATGACCTAGAAATTAACGAATTAATCAGTAATCTGGAGCTAATGTATAATAATGTAGTTTGTATGGGGTGAGACATACTATGTTATCAGACAGTATCTTATACCAACGTGTTCAGTGGAATGTTCAGTGCTGTTACTCTTTTCATGCTTTGAGCTGGAATTGTGGTCAACTGGGAGTTGAAACATCAGCGGTAGGACATGTATTATGCGACGACGTACTTTTGCCTTGTGTTCAGCTTTGCGTTGTTGCGTTTTTTTATTTTACATTGAGCTCTCGTTAATTATTATCTCAAGAATTAATAAAGTATCTTATTTATTCACGAAGAAGAAACATGCTTGTAATGGTCTTCTCTGGTTTGCGTTCCCCGCGCCGTATGTGGACGTAAGCTGTATGAACAGCTTTGAGTTAGTGGTCAACAAGATGACAGACGAGCAGACATCTGGCCATCAGTCTCATGAGCGGAATACGTGTATACCCATGCTGTTGTGCGTCTACAACCTGCACCTGTGTGACACGCATTAAGGACTGCTGGAAAAAATTACTCTTAAGTACATTCGGGACTCAATCACTTCATGGAAGAAACGCATGTGCGCCGTCTACCCAGAAGATGGAGGACCAATTGATCACCTTTTCAAGTAAAACAAGGTTTTTGACTCTGTTTTGATTTTGGTCCCATGAACAGAAATCTTAAAGAATGAAACTGAAAATTAGTCTGTATGCTTAGGACATAATGGCCTTTTAGTGTGTAAATGTTTGGAAGCTGACGTAAGAGGGTTTTGGCGATATTGAGTGTCAAAATACGGCCCATTTTTGGCCCGTACTTGGGCTTGCTATTTGCCGAGATTTTTGCTACGAAAAACTGTCTTAAAATTCCATTCACCTGTCACTGTCTTATCAGTATGTTCACTCTATATCTTCAAAACAAATAATTAGCTCGGCATAGAACATTTCCGTGTCATTGATTAGGAGATTTGTGTTTTTGGCTGAGCTCTAAGGAAGAAGATGGCTTCCATGTGCTTTGTTGGAATTCAAGCAGAGGTCAGGCTTCAGTTTCATGGATCATAGATTAATAGTGTCTAGTAGCCCGTAGCTTAGAGCGCATCGTAACTCTACAACATACGTAGTTATGTTAAGTCCAGGGGCCGGTTTCATGAGGCGCACTTTAGTTAATTAAGCCCTTGGCTACCATGACAACGTATGTTGTAGAGATATGAAGTGCACTTAGCTAAGGGGTACTTAACACTAAGTATACGTCGTGAAACAGGCACCAGGGCTTACGTGTCCCTAATGAAACCGGACCACGTGCCCAGGTTCCTGGTCAGCTCACCTGGACTGATCTGAGCTGTACCAGGGGACTCTCATCACATAAAAAAAAAAAACTGATGGCTACGGGGCATGATTATAAATCTGTATAACCTCACCGTAAGTAATTGTCTGTGATGGCTGTCTGTTATCAGTGCTGTCACTTTGCGTAACTTCAGCTCCGGTTAGTCGACCAAGCGTGTCGATTGTGAGAGTTTATGTCGTACCCACCGTATATCAACCACACCAACAAATGAATACTGATATAGCTTCATAAATCTGTCTGCCGAGATATTTTAATCTAAAACATGTGATAACGAAACATGCCAGTTTTAAAATCAGTTGAGTGGTTTGTGACAGAACTGCAACAACAGATACCAAAACAATTTGTTTATACCGATGAATTTATATATATATATATATATATATATATATATATATACATACATATTTTTTTAATTTATTTTGTTTGATTGATTGAGATAAGGGTTTTGCGACGTTCTGAAAACATACCATGCACTGCGCTCAAATAATCTGTTATTTTTACCAAAAGTCGTGTGAGTTGACGCTAGAATGTAATTTCCTTTTGCAACAGATTACTCTGTTAAATATAACACATATTCTGTTAATTCAACATAAAGATTGTATTAGACTAACAGGATATTATGTTGAATATGACCCAGTATTATGTTATAATAACAGAATACATTCTAGCATCACTGAGATAACCGACTTTCTGTGAAATTACCAGATTAATTTTTGAGTGTGACCAGTTACGTGACATAGCTGCATGCGTACATCTGCACGTAAAGGTGCTCGTGGGGAGATCAGTGGTCTTTCAATGTGTCTCACATTATGCACGTCACTTGGAAAGATCGCCTACACCCATGACACACGCTGTCTACGTGAACTATTCTCCAGTAGAGTGTTAAAAAGTAACCCATCATTCAGTCATGCACCCAGGTGGAAAAGGATATGGATTTATTTATTTATGTTTTAACATGTTGCTGCCTCGCTTGGCGCCGAGCACTGAGAGGTTAGAGCAGGAAAACAGGACGGATTGACATTCATGGGCCCTTGGGCAGATTCCTCGAAGCCATTTCTGACTTAAGTCAAAATTTTTGAAATACGATCATAAAGCTTATATTTCAATCATAGAAATCCAAATTGTGTCCACCTCATTAATATTATCTTAAGACAGATGTGCCCAAATTTCAACTTTCAGTACCAAAACCGGACCATTATACAGCTGTTTTGAATTTTGACTTAGATCCGAAATGGGTTTGTGGAATCCGAGTCTGGTGTCTTCGACATGATATTGCAATGGCGGCTGCATTTTGGCGGCAGTATATGCACACCCACCTACTGACTTATCGTCGTCATAGGACTACAAAATTGTTAAATCCGACGTTAAACCCTAAGCATTCATTCATTCAATTGTTTATGGTTTTAAGCCACTGTTTACGCCGTACTGATGAATATTACGCTCATACAACGGCGGCAAGCACAGTGCAGGGAGGAAGCCAGGCAAAGCCCGGGGAAACACACAATCGTCCAGAAGTTGCTGGAAGACCTTCCCACGTGCAACCGGAGAGGAGGCTAACATAAGTTGGACTAGAACTCACAGTGATCGCAGTCGTGAGAGGCTCCTGGGTTATTGTGTTGCTCGAGCACGCTAACCACTAGGCCAAGAAAATGTTATAGAATGATATACGACCATCATCTAGCATGTAGAAATGAATGGCTAGGTGGACCGTGATTTATTATGGTTGTATAAGAATCTTAGCTATTTGAAGTACATGATTGGGGATATACATCTGAAAACTTCTCCAGCACTAGTAGAGTGGAGAGCACACAGGATGGGGAATGTAATTCGCAACAGGGAACGCTATTAGTCATGGACTCTACAGCAATGAAAGCCTCCTCCAACAGAGTCGGTCTTAATGCACTCTTTTGTTCTCTCGTCGGTGGCCTCTCTTCTTGTGAAGCCACCAAGGTGTCCGGCTGCAAACATTCTTCTAGAAAAGAAGGGGTCAGTGGCAGAAGTTCGTTCTCGGCATGATCCAACAATAGCCGCTCTGCAAAACTGTTGTTCTCGTCTAACTGAGGCAAGCTAGACAAAATCTCGTCCGAGTACGATTCCAGCAGACGACACGAGTCCACGGCTTCCGGCATTTCCACCTGGCGGGATGACTGTTGCCAGTTGTCTCCCGTGCATTCGATGTCTTGCAAGAGAGACATAAAACTCTCTGATCTCCTGACGTCGCCACGAACTGATACCTTTGCTTTCCGCTCCAGATCTTGTAAATCAACGAGCGTTTGTCTGAGTTTAGGGCATCTGACGCATGGATCGAACACGGCTTCGTGTCCCGCGATAATCTGCATGACATATTCTTTGAACTGTCTTCTGACGGCGGCTTCAGCTTGAACTCTCTCCACTACCTGAGTCTCTTTGAGGGTGTTCCTGATACGGAGTACTTCACGGAACATCACATCTCTATATTCCTGCTCAAGGTCACCTTGATGTTCTGAAATGGTCACAGGTTTCTTAGCTCTCTGACTTCTAAGTGTTGTCTTAATTGACGTCACGAATTTGGCGTACTTCTCCTTTGATAACATCCTCTGGATGTACGAGAAATATTGTCGCAGGAGGTTATGTTGTTTGGCGACCAACATTTGGCGGAAGGCCTGCAGTTTCCTGTCTGTTATCTCCATCTCGGTGTTGGTCGTGTTTCCGAAGTCTTCCTTGGCCTCTGGCTGGTCTTTTGTTAACGCTAGACAAGGCAGACAGAGACAGGGAGATAATTAGAGATAATCAGATTGCACTTAAGCAGCTATGTATACAGGCGACATTCTTTGTCAACAAAAATATACAAATGTGTTTGTAACCCACATATTGTGATTACTACCGGATAGTTTTAAATGATGTGGCCAAAATATGGAAGCATCGTGCAATGTTTGTCCTTTCTTAGAGTTCTTGAAAAATTGTTCCTTTTGTTTTTCAACAATTTCTAACTGAGTTATAAACGAACTCTATTAATTGCTGCATGCTGTGGTCATAAACTCTCATGTCAGCCAAAGTGCCGTCATAAATAATACATTTGTTTGTAAATAGCTTGTAACACGGATTATGAGTGTGACATCCGTACACTGTCTACGTGCTTTATTGATTCGAGGCTACTCAGAGAGAACAAATATACCGACGTCATGTCACATGCGTTCACACGGAAGAGCTCGCGCTCCAGGCCACAGTACAATCTGATGTTGTACATTCATCATGACTCAGATTTAAAAAAAAATCATTTCCTTGGACAGTTTTTTTAAGACCTTGACTTTTACTTTTTACATGTATTATTCTTTAAGCAAACTTTCACTTCACATTAATCAGTGTACTGACCTACCAGTGTATGACGTGTGTTATGAATTCCTTGTGGTTGATGACGGTGGGTGTGAACTGCCACCATCAACACGTTTAACCACATGTACTGGTCATGACACATCAGTCACGAAGGAATACAGATATGGCAACTCAGTTCAAATGCCTGCTTCAAGGCCGAAGCCAACGACCATCCGCAAGTTGCTGCAAGGCCTTCTCACTTACGAGGATGAGCTGGACTTGACCTCACGTCGACCACATTGTTTAGAGGCTCCTGGGAAAACTTTTTAGTTCCAAAGAATGAATCACGTGCATCATTTTAGATTTGTGAGTAGCGATGCAAGTGGCATAGGGTGGGAAGCTTACCAAGTGGCAGCTTGGTGATAAATCGTTCCGGGGAGTGCTTGTTCTCGTCTGTCAGAGCCGCCAGAGCCCGCACAAAGTAACCCTTCCGCTCGTCCTTAGCCAGCATCACCCAGTTCGCTCTCTGAACACTCTCCATCTCGCTCAAGCTTTTCTGCGGGTGAATCTGCTGGATTTCCCACTCCTTCTCGCTGAAGTGCCAAATTAAACCACCTAACTGGGCAGTCTGTGTCTCATTTGCAAAAAGTACTTTCCTGTTTCTACAACTGACTGCAACAATTGTCATCAAAATATGTCGATTTTCCCGCCTAACCAAACCAGTATACATGTACCACTCACATTATTAAATGGGCAAAGTATAAATTTGGTGGTTTACACTGACGAAGTTCCTCTCGGAGCAGTACGACCAATGTACAGATTTGTAAGTTTCCACCAAGTTCCCCTCAGGGAGGAAAGGAAAAAGTATAGAACTGACAGTTTACACGAAGTGCGTGTCGGGGACGTAAGGACAGAGTATAAATTTGGCGGTTTACACAAAGTTCACTTCAGGGCGGTAAGGACAAAATATAGGTTTGGTAGTTTACACGAAATCTACCTCAGGGATGTAAGGACAAAATATAGATTTTGCAATTTTCACGAAGTCTACCTCGAGGACGTAAGGACAAAGTAAATATTTTTGCAGATTCTGCAATGTATAGAGCTGGCAGTTTACACAAAATTCGTGTGTCGGGGACGTAAGGACAAAGTATAAATTTGGCGGTTTACACCAAGTTCCGATGGGGACCGTGAGGATAAAGGATATTTTTTTGGTGCGAAAGAAACGAATGAATTACCAACATTGGAGTTTGTCATAGGCTTAATAGGATGCAGAAATAAAGCACTGATTTAAGTCTAAGTGATTTGACACATAAATGAGGGCGTGTGTAGAAGTATTCCTGGCGCAACGAGTACAAAGACAGAAATATAGAAGACAACAGCATGCAAAATTAAACCAGAGAATTGACTACATTTGGGATAGCTGACAAACATCCGCAACCAGTAACCAGTGAAATTCGGCCTCTTGTCTATTTACCTCAGACAGGGCTTTGTTTCAGCTGTTCATGTAAGAGCTTACATACGTTACCAACACGCCTCTTAGTACCATGTCTTAACATTGGCAAACCAAGAAGTGAAGCACCATTGAACATGTTCATAGATCCCTATCTAAAACTGTGTTGAGGTGCATTGCTTATACTTGTACAACACTAGCTATCTGGGTGGTTTTACGGCTACGATGTCCTTATGTTGAAAACCTGAATTTTGTACACAAGAGCAGCTAAACCTTGGATAACTATATCCGCATTTGTAGGATAAAACGCCGCCTCGAAAATCACCGCTTAACTAGGCAAAACTGTTGACATGTACGAAAATCGCTGCAATTTACATCGCATATATTCATCTTGTATCAATCAACTCCTGTGTAATTGAGTCACATTGAGTGTTGTGCGTGTGGCCAGGATGGTGGAGAAAATAAATATTGCACAAACCTTTTCCATAAAGTGAAGGCACACTCCGCCAGGGCTTCATTTGCCATCAAGTCTTCTGTGTTCAATGTGGGCTTAGAGACGACTTTAGAGGACTTCTTCCCTTTCTTCAAACGGCCGGTCTTACTGGAGGAAAACAAAAATACCAACATGGTTATGAAGTACCCCATTGTGGATGATGACAGAATAGAATGACCGAATGAGTAGGCCAATGGCATACCTCCACTTTATGGTTGGCAATAGTACAGCCACACCGAGATGAGCGATTGATTAGATGAGTGACAGCTACATTACTGCTAATGGATAATAACATCTAGAATAGATATACCATGGACAAATTAGTGGTGACGGTAATGTCTGATCGAGCTTTCTGTAGTCATTCCAGCCCCACTATACATGTAGTTAATGAACAATGACATCTAAAACAGGTGTGTCTGTATAAAGAAAATAGTGGCGATAGTGATGTCTTATTCCACCTATAATCGCGCCATCCCGACTATATAGCTTATCAGTAATGGATTTCCATAAGCAGAGCTAGTAATGTTAGTAAGCTTACACTTCGTGCTTTGTACATATAAAGTTCAAGCTGATCAGGTGTTCAGCTTTCATGTTAGATGGGTACTTTCACTAATCAATGTTGATTTTACATGTTGCATATTCACTAGTCTTTGGCAATCAATGTACAAAAACCTTTTATGTTTTGATGAAAACTCCTCGCCTGTCACTGAAGTGCGTGGTGACACTCCACGACCATTTGTCTCCGCATTTGCCAGAAACGAGGACACAATGGCGAGGCCTTGAGATGTTCGGTGGAATCGAAGTTTTAATGGAGTGCTTTTAGTCGAAGTGTGTGTTTGTTCTCTGGTTACAGGCTCAGCTGTGTTTGTCGTTCCTCCGTCACTGCTTACTGCTACTGCCCTATCCACCGTCCTCTCTATCTTCGGTTCACACGACTGAGGTGATTTGGCTTTGTCTCGTGCTTTCATGACAGCCGTATCAGTCCAAGTACTTGCTCCACGGCTCCTCGTCGCACCTTTTCGGTTGACCTTCTGTAGTTTCAGTTTGTCTCTTTTCTTCACTGTTACTTTCGGTAAGAGATTTCGCTGATTCACAGAGGATGGTGCCTCGGTATCCACGGATATCCGAGATAAATCACAAGACAGGTGTTGCGTATGACGTTTGTCCGGCGCTACGTCTAAGTTTCGCTCCACAACTAATTGCCTGCTTCGACTCAAGTTGTTGGATTGGCTTTTCAGTTCGTTGTCGATGCCATCATGTTTGGTCGCTGTTTTTTCCGATACATCTTCAGAGGCAGTAATGCTCTCACTGTTATTTGATTGTGTCAGGTCTGTGGGTGGTAACGCTTTGTCAGGCACCTGACATAGTTTATTCTCTAGGACAGACACAGGACCATTTACATTTTGGTTGGGAGGGGACTGGATGTCACACTGGGTTAAAGTAGATGAATTTGTCTTCGCTGTAGGGGAGGAACTGTCACCTGGCACTGGTTGTGCACATTCCACGTCTTTGGTTTTAGGACTAGATTTACTCCGACGATGAGGAATGTAAAAATCATCGTACCTTTTGGGTGTTGCTATTAGAGTTTTTCCTTTCAATCGAGAGCTCCGTTTAGGCGTCAATATTTCTCTTATACTTTCCTGGTCTGACGATCTGTTGTTTATGAAAGGAGCCCTATCCCCACCTTGTTTGTTGTTGGCCGTGGCCATGCCGCTATTGTCTTTCGGCCTTGATAACGTGTGTTTCTCAGAAGCAGTGTTCTCTACGCTGTAGACGTTCGGCCTTGATGACGTCTCTTTCGCAGAAGCAGTGATCTTGTCCCTATGGACGTTTGGCCTTGATAACATCTCTGTACCAGGAGCATTTTCCTCGTCGCTGCGCCCGTTTGACGTTGATAACGTGTCTTCTCCACAACCAGTGGTGTCGGCGCTGCGGACGTTCGGCCCTGTTAACGTTTCTATGCTAGAAGCAGTGGCCTGTTCGCTGCGGATGTTCTGTCTTGACAATGTCTCTATTCCAGAAACAGTGGCCTTGGCGCAGCGGATGTTCGGCCTTGATAACGTCACTTTCCCAGACGCACTGGTCTCCGCGCTGCAGACGTGTGGCCTTAATAACGTTTCTGTGCCAGAGGCTGTTTCATGGCCATTTTGTAGAGTAGGCGATTTTACGGCTGACTTACATGTTGGCAGTGTGGATGTACCGCTGCTCAAATCATCGGTTAATGTATCAGTTTTCAAATCTTGTTCAGATGACGCCAAATAACTGTGATCATCTTTACTAAGATCGCCTGACTGTGAATCAGAAGAAGCTGTAGAAGATTTCTTCCCAGCGCCGTTAGTTTTAAAACTGGCTTTTCCCGTACATGTGTCCGTTTGTCGGTTTGCCACATTAATTTGATGGGTAAATGATATTTCTTTGCTAAGCGCTTTTAGGGAACCAGGAGGGTTAATTAATTCCGTCTGTGTGCCATCTGTTGTTTCACCTGAAGGAGTTAACGGATACCCAGACACTTGTCGAATCGTAACAATTTTATGTCTGTCATCTGTATCATGACGTGACAACTTTGACCTATGACCTGCCAAACAAAGATCTGTTTTCACCTCAACATTTGGTGAACACGTGTCGGACTCTTTCTCCAGATTATTTTCTCGTGACGCCCCAGTTTCCACAGGTATAGTAATTCTAACCCCCGTTTTGGTTGCATTCGTTGAAGTTTTGCTCTTAATCTCTTCATGTTTGAGGTTAAGTTTTGCTTCAGGAATCGTGTTGTAAGAGTCTTTTTGGGAAAGAATATCGCTGATGTGTGACGTACCGTTAAGTACCTCATTAGATGCCACATTCGAAGAGGCCGACGTTGTTGTTTTTGTTTTATATTCGGAAGGACCTGGCACCACGTCTGTATCACTGATCATCTTCACTGACTGGATACTGTTCCCTGAGATTGCCAAATTTTCCTCAACGGTACTCGATGCTGTCACCCTCTCCTTCCCGTCAGATTTCACATACTTCAAAGTTTCACCATCTCCCTCGGTCTGTGTTGCCGCCTTTGTACTAGTGCTGAGCGAGCTCATGTGGGTTGATGTCGTATGATGTGAAACTTCCGTATCTCCTTCGGTATGTGTTGCCGCCTTTGTACTAGTCCTGAGAGAGCTGATGTGCGTGGATGTCGTATGATGCAAAATTTCCGTATCCCCCTCGGTCTGTATTGTCGCCTTTGCACCGGTGCTGAGAGAGCTGATGTGCGTGGATGTCGTATGATGTGAAATTTCCGTATCTCCCTCGGTCTGTATTGTCGCCTTTGTTCCTCTGCTGAACGACCTGATGTGCGTTGATGTTGTCTGGTGTGAAACTTCCTTATACCTCTCTGTCTGTGTTGCTGCCTTTGTATCGGTGCTGAGCCAGCTCACACAAGTTCTGTCTGCCTCATCGCTTGATCGACTCTGTGGACACTTTTTCACCTCACAGGTCTCTAGCAATTGCTTACGGGATTTATCCGTTGTTTCCTGCGTGCTGAATTTATCTGGTGTTTTGCCCGATGACTGACATTCGCGACGTTTCCGCTTTTGTGATTCCAAACCGTTGCTATGTATTGGAGAGTGACAAGATTTAGTCACACTTCTGGTTATCCTCGGAGTTTTGTTTTGGACTGAAGCCGGATAGTTCATGTCGGAAGTCTTTGGTGTTTGTTTACCCGAGATTTGGCAGAATTCTGCGGATTGTTCAGTAATATTATCGGTCACTAAGACAGCAAAAAGTTGTTTATTTTCATTACGAGAACTCTCATCAGCATCTATTCTCTGATCTTTACATGTGTCAATTTGTTCTCCACTTATTCCAAGACAACAAGAAACATCCGGCTGAGCAATTTTTACTTGGCTAGACAGTTTGTGATTGCACCTGCGTGACCTAGTACCTGTATTACACAAACCAGACCACCCATCGTTCACAGAAGCAAATTCTGATTCGGCCAAAGTGTGGCCTGATATTTGACTGTCTGTGCATTTACCGACTTTTGATTCTGGTGTACCCACTGTACCATCACGCAGAGCTTCAGAAGGCAAAATGGCACATTCCCCGTCTTCAGTACGTACTTTTTGTTTGTTTATGAAACTGTTTCCGTCATCTGTCGTTTCGCGAACTTGCGCCTTGATTGAATTACTAGCCCTCCCGTCTTTTAAAACTGCCAAACTTCCACGTTCACTTTTTTGGGGCTTCTTTGGAGTTGGTATATTTACAACTACTTCCTGTTTGTCCTCTGCGCTTTGTCCCTGCTGATGGAATTGTAAGCTAGCCTCGTTTTTTCGTCCATCTGTTTTGCGATCGGTTTTTCCAGAGCTCGATCTCAGTGGCATTTTTGAAACGCAGTAGTTGTGGTCGCTTTCAGGGCTGTCAGAATAACGACAGAGCTCAGCACTTGGACAAATCATAGACCTTGTTTGCCTGTTGCCTTCTTTCGCAGACATCCTCTTATATTGTCGGTCTGTCTTCTTCACGTTCATAATGCCACGCATATTTAACTGTGTTGACGCCTCGGTGTTTGTGTGAGAAGCTGGAATGGTTTCATTCTCACCCCTTGATCCATGCCTTAAACTTGATCCCCTGACTCGTCTTATCGCTGTGTCTTTTCGTAGGGAACAGTGATCACTGCCGCCTTCAAAATTAAGACTTTTTCTAGCTTGACCTTTTGATCGACTCCCTGAACTGTTAACGTCTGTCATGAGACTGTCCTTGTTGCTGTGCTTTGAATTTTGGACGTTTTCTCGGGAGTAAGAAAAATGTTTGCAGCGAGTCTT
This sequence comes from Liolophura sinensis, assembly GCF_032854445.1. NCBI lineage: Eukaryota > Metazoa > Mollusca > Polyplacophora > Chitonida > Chitonidae > Liolophura > Liolophura sinensis. The sequence continues at coordinate 12,708,206 of NC_088303.1, read as the reverse complement.
AGGAACGGACTTTGACTGCGCTGTCCGCAGCCGCTCTCGGCGCCTTGTTTCTGTAAGTTCTCTGTCATGTATTTTCGAATCCGTAGAGAAATATTTTCTTGGTCTGCCTCTTGATTTAGTATCGATTGTACTTCTGGTGTTCTTAACCGTGTTGGTGGTCTGAGATTTCTGCGTGAGAAGATTAGCTGATCCGACCCCGGACGATGGATTGGTCGCCGCCAATCCCACGGCCACTGGCTGAGTTAAGGATCGTCGGGTTGAAATTTTGTTACCGGTATCCTTATATGATAACACTCCGTTTCTGGAATGTGGGTAATCTTTGTCCAAAGCCGTCTCCTCATTGATCTTCCTCTTCTTTGTCAACGGCTCTGAACTACGTAAATTCCGGCAATGATAACTCTGTCGCCGCACCCCCACATCTGGCGTTATGTTGTTTGGTGAAGAAAGCTGCGGCGAATTGTGAAATTTTCTTTTCCGACTTTTGGTCGGTGTCGATACCTTTCTGTTCAAACTGTGCTGACGTTTTGGTGGCATTTTGCTGCTTAAACCAGGCTGACGTTAATCAGGGCTGTACAGTTGACTTTCCGTGCATACATAAATCTTACTTTTACGTGTCCACTGTATGCGGCCTAACTGCGTGCCGACGCATTCGCAACGGTAGAAGCCGCTTGGTCAGATATTGTGACGTCATGCGTTGTGGAATGCTTCATCTCAACACCTGACGTCATGTCACTTCCTACCTCACTTGGATGACGTGATTTAATGGCTTTCATTGTTTAAACGTCACAAAGATTTGTCCTCAAATTTTTAGTATTTTTATTGATATGCACCACTAGAATAAGAGCATCACATCTTACGGGACTGATCCTCTACATACCTAGTCAAAAAAGAAGTACAAGTAAAGCTGCCCACACAAAGTGAGTGAAACCGCCACATATCTGTGATTGTTTGATTTGACTAACATGGCAGTAGTTCTACTATAATACGAATAAACTACACATATTCTGCACGCAAACCCTACAAATTCCAGAGACCTCATACTTTATTTTATAGTTTTTGGTAGTTGTCCAACTCATTTCTTAGTCTTAGTTTTGAAAACGATAGATCTGCTTCCCATATTTTTAGATAGGGTCCATCTGTCACTGTGTTGTAGGTGTTTTGTTGTACGTATTTTTACCAGCGTATTATTTAAAGACACACTACACGGCAGACTAATTTAAAATTTTCAGTTTAATCGATTCATGCAAAAGTTTCTGTATTTTTCTGCAGTTGCCGACTTATGGACTTCTAGAAAACCGTGCCCTCCGTATAAGGCGATCTTCTTTTTTTTACGCTATTAATAATTTTTAGTGGCTCCGTGCTTTAGGGAGGAGACTTTACTTTAAATCCATGAGGAGGCGCTGCATGGTTTGAACTAGGACCTCAGTGTCTTACAATGTAAGTTACTATCTTTGATGTGACGTCATTATGATGAGCTAAAAACATCAAGAAAATGGCGTCAGTCCCACTGCCAGCAACCATATTAACGAAAATAAATATAATACTGTCATTTATCACAATTCAGCCTTGAATAAGGTAACGCTTTCATCGGAGTTCCAAGGAATACAGCCTCACGTGTTGGGTATATTTTTGTATACTTACCCAATCACAAGTGCAACTCCCGCCGATAGTAACTCCTGTCAGCAATGTACTAGTCAATAACTCTTTTTACCTTCATTTTCAGCAGGTCATTCAGCTGAATTAAATTTCCCTTAAAATTTACCTTAGGTGGACTGTATTTCCTCTCAGCTTAACTAAGGCCACGCGTGGGTTGGCTGATCTACCGGAATGAATTCAAGAATAGTTGTCCGCAATGCTGGATTAAGTTGTCTCAAAGATTAATATTTCGAAAAAAATATTCATCATCTCGATGAAATATCAGGCCGTATACCCAAGCAACACGCTAGCATAACATCTGGATATATAGATGACTCATCCTGACTTCCTCTACCCATAACCCTGACAGCCGTCGGATGTGGTTACTGCCCTGACGAATGAACATTCGTGGGTCCACAATTAGGCATCAGTTAGGTATTAAATCGGATTTGATGCTCACATCACAAGCCACTCAGTGGAATGAGGCGATCTTACCAAAAGTCAGTACCCCAAAGACATAAAAAAACAGGATATCTGATCATACATGTACATACTAGACACAGATTTATAAAACAACAACAATAATCAGATTGAGCAAGAGAATGCCCTAATCAAATTTTAAACTTAAACTTTCAAACTTATTACAATTCTGGTCAAATGCTGGAGGATGTTGGAGAGTGGAGCTTCTATCATAACCATGCATGCCTTCAAGCGACAGTCAATATATACCAAATCGTCAGATGTTAATGCTGGACTACCTTAACGCACAGCTCATAGCTATGGTGTGTTGAGTAATAATACACTTTTGCGCGTCGGTGTTGAATTAAACAGCACAAGTTGTTAGATTGCTAACGACCGGACGATGATGCGCGCCAAGGGCCTTCTGTTAATGAGAAGACAACAATCACTTGTCTGGCTATAATAAGACACGTTCATGGGCTTTTGCTAATGAGGAGACAACAATCCCTTGTCTGACTATATGAATACACGTTCAGGGCCTCCCGCTAACGAGGAGACAACAGTCAGTTGTCTGTCAATGCACATTCAGGGCCAATAGGCGTACATGCACCAATTTTTCCTATTCCATGCAGGAGATTGATCTTTTCATCACGCATTTTCCGCATTTGAGCTTGTCATTATGGCATTGATGGAGCTCATTGCATTAGGTATAACGAAGAGGGCGGTCGTTATCAGCACACCGGAAAGCGTCACGAGTTCAAAAGATGACCGACTACAAAAGCTTTTCCATAAATTAGTCATAAACGTGAGGGTATATTGGAAAAAGGTTTACTTTAGCATAACATCACCATTTTCTCATATAATATAATAAACGCCAACGTGAAGGAGGGTTGTTGCCAAAACGTGACATTTGTCGTCTGCTTTACTGACTGAACTTTTCAATCGGCTCAGCCCTACACTTTTGCCTGGGTATTCAGGGAAATGAGATGCCGGCGGACTCTCTCCTCGTCACGTGTGGCACTACTGCATGTACATGTGGACTTCTACGCCACAAGTTCCTGCAGTAGAACGTTCAGCTTCACTGAAATGACATATGTTCTTCTTCAGTATTCTACCGATATAACATTGTGACGTCACAAGCGTGGCCAGTCACGGTTGCACTGTGACGTTCTGGTTGTGCCAGAAATAACGGAAACCGTATCATCGAAATACGTGTCTAATCAAGCCACCATAAGCCGTCATTTTTAGTGGTTGGTCGTGTCAAAATATTGCAATGATATAATTTTGGAAAGTCATTTAGACAGTTTATTTTATGAAAACGGGTACAAATTAGCTTTTAAAAACACATATTTGGCCTCTTCGATTGAAGTCATTCGGGATGCTCTTTCTGATTATCACTGTCTGGTCAGCTGTAAAGGGAAATGAAGACCTCAGACATAACATAGCCGATGTTACACTAACGTGTAGATCACTAACGACTGTTATACAGGTAGTTTTCCCGAGATAGGTGCACTGTCGGCTTTTATGTGCTAAACTTGTTTCCCCTGTTTGATTAACATGGTGCTAAATGTCTTTCTACACAATAATTTACATATATATTTTGCTATTTTCCCTCTCCTGTTTTAACGATCACTGCTATTTAGTAGTTAATAGCGCTACGGTAGCAGTGTTGATGCGGTTCTCTCTGCAGGTTTTCGCATTTAGCGCTGCTATGGGCTATATAATAGCGCTAACTATCAAAGGCGCTGTTTGTGCGGATTTGCTGAAATGACAATATATTCGCTATGCAGGGCTGTTATGATAGCGGTATGTAGCAGCTAACTTTCTCAGAGGCAAGCAATGCCGATTGGTTAAGAGAACAATATATGTGCCTATGTAAGAGCTAACTAACAAGGAGGGCAGGTGGACGGATTCTCTGGAAGAGCAATATATTCGCTATTTAGCACCGCTATCAGCGCTATGTAAAGGGGGCCATCTGTGGGGATTTCTTAAAGGACAATACATTCGATATTTAGCGCTGCTATGATAACGCTATGTAGAATGTAACTGTCAAGGAGGACAGTTGTGCAGCGTGCTGGAGAGAACAATATACGGTCTGTTTACGAACAATATACGGTCTATATACGGGCTATGATAGCGCTATGTAGAATGTAACTGTCAAGGAGGACAGCTGTGCAGCGTGCTGGAGAGAACAATATACGGTCTATTTACGAACAATATACGGTCTATATACGGGCTATGATAACGCTATGTAGAATGTAACTGTCAAGGAGGACAGCTGTGCAGCGTGCTGGAGAGAACAATATACGGTCTATTTAGTGATGCTATGATAGCGCTATGTAGAATGTAACTGTCAAGGAAGACAGCTGTGCAGCGTGCTGGAGAGAACAATGAACAATATACGGTCTATTTGACAGTTTAGTGATGCTATGATAGCGCTATGTAGAATGTAACTGTCAAGGAAGACAGCTGTGCAGCGTGCTGGAGAGAACAATATACGGTGTATTTAGCGCTGCTATGATAGCGCTATGTAGAATGTAACTGTCAAGGAAGACAGCTGTGCAGCGTGCTGGAGAGAACAATATATGGTGTATTTAGCGCTGCTATGATAGCGCTATGTAGAATGTAACTGTCAAGGAGGACAGCTGTGCAGCGTGCTGGAGAGAACAATATACGGTGTATTTAGCGCTGCTATGATAGCGCTATGTAGAATGTAACTGTCAAGGAGGACTGCTGTGCAGCGTGCTGGAGGGAACAATATACGGTCTATGTAGTGATGCTATAATAGCACTATGTAGAAGGTAACTATGAAAAAGACGTGTACCGGCCGCGATGGCTTAGTTGGTAGGGCGCCCGTTTTGGGTTGAGGTCGATCCAGGCTCAGTCCTGGGTCATTCCAAAGACCTTAAAAGAGGAAATTAAAGCTTCCTCAAATGGCGATCAGCATGAAGGGAAGTGTAACGACTGGTTGACCCGTATCAATATAATTGCTCGGGTAGGGCCGTCGATAAGTCGTGTCAGTGAAACAGCACTGGATAAAAGAACGGTAGAAATCCGTCCTGCAACAAGGAGGCACATTATATGCACTCTAAAGGACTCTTTCTGAATGAAAAATTTTGTGTACGACGTTAATCTCCAAGCCCTTAATAACTCACTCAAAGAAAGACTTTGTGTATATTTGTTGAGAGGACAATATTTTTGCTATTTAGTGCTATCTAGAAGCCAACTGGGCAGAAGACCAATATATTGGCTATTTAGCGCTGTTATGATAACGCTGTTAAGAAGACGTCTGAGCGGATTTTCTGGAAGAACAATATACTAGCATTTGCTATTTAGCGCCGCTATCATAGCGTTATGTAGAAGTTAACTATCAAGAGGGTAATCTGTGGGCATTTTTTAAAGGACAATATATTTGCTAGTTAGCGCTGCTATAACAGAGCTATGTAGAAGGTAACTATCAGAGACGCTTTGTGCCGATTTGTTGAGAGAACAATATATTCGCTATTTATCTCTGCTGTATGATAGCACAGTAGCTAGATGTAGAAGCTAGCTGTGGGGATTTGTTAAAAGACAATATATTGCTATTTAGCCCTGCTGTAATAGTGCTGTGTAGAAGCTAACTTCCAAGGAGGCCAGCTATGTCAGTTGGTTATAAGAACAATATATGTACCTAAATAGAAGCTAACTATCACAAAAGATACCTGGGCGGGATTTCTGGAAAAGCAATATATTTGCCAAAAGAAACTCCGTAGGTTAAATTTAACCAGCCTATTCAGCAAATTAATACCAAATTATTGTAGGAAAACATTGTACGAACCATATTGCCATGTGCTACAAGCGTCGTATACGCCCACACGAATTTGTTTTTCAGACAACGAAGAAAGTTGAAAAATCACGTGACCCATAGATGGCCGCAACTGCACGTGTGATAAGTGTATAAAAACGTTACACACAGTGTGCTGGACTTGCACACTGACTAAAAACCACCAAAGTAATGCCTCGATTGACTCCAGAACAACGCGAGAGGGCCCTGGGTATGGTATCCATGGGAGCCACCCATGCCCACATTGCAAGGACCTTCGGCTTCTCTCGTGTAACTGTATCAAACTTGATGCAAAGTCATAGACAGACATCGGACACGCCAAGAACAGGTAGGCCTACGGTAACTACGCTAAGAGAAGACCGGTACCTGCGCACCTTACACCTGAGGAACCGCTTCCTGACAGAAAAGCCATCGTGAGTCAATGCCTTAGGTCAACGGGTCAGTCGGCAGACCGTGTCCAGGTGACTCATGGCTCACGGAATTAGGACCTATCGACCATTCAGAGGGCAGTTGTTGACAGCCGAACATCGTCGCCGGAGGTTGCGATGGACTCGATGTGTACGCCGTTGACAGCGACGTGATTGGCAACGTGTTGTTTTCACGGATGAAAATCGGTTCTGCCTGTTCCGAGCCGACGGCAAATAGCGAGTTTACCATCGATGAGGCGAACGAATGGCTGCATCATGTGTCCAGGAGGTGGTAGCGTTGGGTGGCGGCAGCGTGATGGTGTGCTGTGGGGTTTGTGGAGATGAACGGACACCACTGGTCATCATCTACGGGAACCTAACAGCTCAACGTGGATGAAATTCTACGTCCTGTTGTCCTGCTATTCCTTCAACAGCAGCCACGTGGTGTCCTGTACCAGTATGACAACGCCAAACTCCATACAGCTCGAGTGGTGCAGAACTTCCTGGACGCCAACGACGTCAACGTCTTTCCGTGGCCTGCACGTTCCTCAGATATGTCCCCCGTAGAACACCTTTGGGACATCATGGGTCGTCTAGTAAGACAACGGCCACACATTGCAGCCAACCAACGCGAACTAGCGTTCGCTCTCCAAGATAAATGACAACGAATCCCACGTCATCTCATCAGGCGAATGGCTTTTTTCTATGCGTCGCAGAGTTTTTGCATGCAGTGAAGCAATTGGTGGCCACACGCGATATTGATTGGTTTTGATATTGACTGATTTTAAAAATAATCAACTTTTTTGTGTAGTCTGCCCATTGTTAACCTAGATGGAATGGCTATTTTTCTACCCCCCCCCCCCCTGTTGGTTCACTTGTCAAATGACTTGAGGGCTGCTTTGTTCGTTCTTACACGAGACTTTCAATATCTGAAGTCATTGTTCTTTTCAATATATTAAACTTCAGTCATCCTGTGTTTTGCTTCGGCAAAATAAATTGATTTGAACTCTTTGTAAAGTTTCTTTTGGCCGTCAGTTTATTCGCTATTTACCGCTTTGTACACGGTAACTATCAAAGATGCCAGCTGGGGAGATTTTCTGAAAGAGCAATATATTCGCTATTTACCATTGCTATCATAGGGCTATGTAGAAGCTAAAGTTCTATTAATGAGGCCAGCTGGGCCCATTTTCTGGAAGAGCAATATATTCGCTATTTGACACTGTTATCATAGCGGTATGTAGAACCTAACTATCAAATAGGCTGTCTGTGCAGATTTGCACATTTAGCACATTTAGCACTGGTATAACAGGACAATATATATTCGCAATTTAACACTGTTATGATAGCGCTGTGTAGAAGCTAACAATCAAAGAGGACATTTGGGCGATTTTCTGAAAGAACAATATATTCGCTAGGATAACGTTATGTAGAAGCTAACAATGAGAGGCCATCTGTGGGGATTTCTTACTCAACAATATATTTGCTATTTAGTACTGCTATAATAGCGCTATCTAGACGCTCTGTGCGGATTTGTTGAGAGAATAATATATTCTCTATTTATCGCTGCTGTATGATAGCACAGTAGCTAGATGTAGAAGCTAACTTATCTAAGAGGCCATCTGTGGGGTTTTTGTTAAAAGACAATACATTGTTATTTAGCGCTACTATGTCAAAAAGATGTCAAACTGGATTTGCTGTGGGGATTTCGTACCGAACAACATATTTGCCATTTAGTGCTGCCATGATAGCAGAATGTAGAAGGTAACTGTCAAAGATACCAGTATGGTTGATAAAACAACAGACGTATATACACACGTACACACGTATACGGATTATTTGGCAGAGATGGTGGTGTCGTACAAAAGCAAGCGGGATGACAATCTCGCCAAATTATAGGCGAGGGTGTAGAGATTGTCCAGCACCAAAACTTAAATCAGCATATGGGAAACAATTGGATTAGTAACCCATTAAATTAGCGTATCTAATCCACAGCTCTCTGTCTTTCGCGTATTGTTTGAACTCCTGCCAGTGTCAATAACCATAAAGGCACTTGTGACCTTTGTAAAGTTCAATCTGATTGGGCCGTGAATCAGGGTTTTGGGGGGTTAATAAGGCTCAGTAAATCAAGGTAGATGATGTCAGACATCGCCAGCTTGAAAAAGTGAAGATTATGACATGATGGGACATGTAGAGGTGCTATAATGAGGGCAAAGGCGAATAAGCTTTGTTTCAAAAAACTCAGTGATACCTTTCAAGAGTCACACAATCATTAATTCAATGAGACTTAGGGAAGAAGCCATGGTGAAATGAAACTTTCTTTATAATGGAAATATAGGCCAGTTTCAATATTTTTTTCATTCTTTCCATATATTCATTCATTGTGCTGTGACACAATGGTTGGAAAGCTTTGACTGTGAGTTAAAAAAGATTATGAATTTCTTGTTGTTTTATTTGTATGTTTGCACATATCAATGCATATAAGATAGGCTTGTTTGATTAGGGTTTGACCTAGCTATAAACGTTATTTCAGTGATATCACAATGGTGTCTACTTTTAGCCTGCTGGACTGGATTAGTGTTTCAGCCGGATTTAGTGCTTATGCGGATAATAGTTTGAACTCGCCAGTTAGCAAATACATTGTGTTGTAAAGATAACGTCACCCTGGCAGTGATAGTAAGCATCTATTTAGACAAGACTTTGAAACTGATAATTAGCAAATATATTCTGTTGTGAGGAAGGACAAGATTCTGGTGGTGATGGTTAGCATTTATTTAGACAATTACTTGAAATTGTTAATTAGCAAATATATTTTGTTATATTACGGATTATTTACTCTCACTATGCTAACTAGCATCTATTTAGACAATATTTTGAAGTTCTTAGAAGATAACTACAGTATTCTGGTCATGCTAGTTTGCAGCTATTTAGCAGATTTGAAATGTTCATTAGGAAATATAATGTATAAGGGGATTCTACTGAGGAATGCTATTTAGATACGAAGTGTTGTTAGAAATGCTACAAGGCGATAGTGCACTTAATGCATTTCGCTGTGTTGTTATTTATACCAGAATTCATTGCGAATCGTTCGTCTATGACTAGAGAGGTGAAATTGGGTGTTTCCGTGACTGCACCAATCATTGTGCTTTGAGACTACGCAGTTGTGCCATCATACAAAGAGAGTGCGGAACTTTTCTATATTGATATATTTCTAGTTCAATGTATATAATGCTGTTAGTGAAATGTAGGTAGGGATACTTTCATTTTTTGGATTGTTTTATTTATTTATTTGATTGGTGTTCTACGCCGTACTCAAGCATATTTCACTTATACGACGGCGGCCAGCATTACTGTGGGAGGAAACCGGGCAGTGCTCGGCCGAAACCCACGGCCATCCGTGGTTGCTGGAAGACCTCATTTTTTGACGGTAACATTACATATTGGCCGAATAATCGTAAACCTTCTGTATTAAAACATCATCACGAAGTATTTGCGATACAAATTAGGCATTCTTAGAATTTTACTTACTTAGAATCATTTCGGACCCGCCAGAGTTTCTGGATCCACGTCGGCTGATATAAAAATGTATCAAAACGGTGTTCAATTAATGACCACTTCCAAAGATTTCCTTTATCTAAGTGATGAATGAAGCCGTGTGACATTTTACACGTGATACCAAGCATCTAACTTTGAATTCAGAAGACTTCGCTCTGCGCAATCATCATCAGCGCTCTAGCCTAATGTATCTCTTGAACAGCATCTCATCTCTGCCAGCATTTTCCGCCATTGCTTTGTGATCAGTAGCTTCTATTTTAGAATATCGTTCGGAGTTAGTGCTTCAGAGTAATTACTTCATACCAGTGTTGTGTGATAGACAGATGGACAGGCTGCGCGAGTCAGCAGAGAACTGTGATGCCTGCAGGAGGTACTGAGTTATTCTATCACCATAGATCGATGAGAGGCGCGGAGATTGCACGCTCACAGGACCACGCCCGATGCGATGGTACAGATACGCCCCGTGCGATACAGATCACGAATTCTCGGCAAAATCCTCAGATTTATAGTCAGCCTCTGTTTTCATTCAGATTTTCAAGGTATGAATTGCCCTGTTCATTTAAAGCCTAGTTGGACATTGTCTACCAAAGGTTCCATTGTTCCGGTGTGTTATGAAGTCTCGGGGTACACCTTACAGTAGAGATGATTAGGCTGACTTGTTGATCGAATCCTCAAGTCCAAATGACTGGCGTGTGACAGTGAAGCCTATCCCTAGAGCATAATTACGGTGGAGTAATCTAGTGAGCAGACATACATAACGCGGAGATTCCTACAGTTATCAACCCATGTATTGGATACAATCTACCCATGGTACAGTTGTGGTAAGTGGCAAAATTTGGTTTCGTTTATTTGGTAACGGATAGGGAGTATTTTTCATTGTGTTGTGCGTGTTTGGGGTGGGTAGTGGGGGAGGGTCTTTACGTATGTGTTTGTATCTGTGAATGTAAATTAATAATATATTTCGCACAAATAAATATTACTTATTTGTATGTGTGAAAACACATTCGATGCCATACAAATACACACGTGCCGTTTCGTGGCCGTCGCCGGTTTCGTTGGAGATTTGTGGTTATATAAATCAGTTTTACATCCTTTGTGAAGACAAATTGCTGCTAATGAACGTCTCGGACAACCACTGTTGATGTTCGTCACGGACAAACAATTGTTTATGTACGTGACGAACAAACTACTGCTGATGTTCGTCACGGACAAACAATTGTTTATGTACGTGACGAACAAACTACTGCTGATGTACGTCACGGACAAACAATTGTTTATGTACGTGACGAACAAACTACTGCTGATGTATGTCACGGACAAACAACTGTTGATGTACTTCACGGACGTTCCACGAGTTTCTCTTTTTGCAAACCATGTTGAGTGCGACCGACTCGAACTGAAGATGGCAGTTAGCAAAGTCTGGCTGGCTGTCAGGTACATATGTGATAATTATGGTCTTTAATATCCACAACTAATTAGGTGATATGAAGACAGAATTACCACATCATTTAAGAAAGCATGTTTTTGTAGCGTACAGCTTTGATACATAAAAGACCGAGCTCCAGGTTAGTGAAGGGAAGGCTATAGATCTGTATTTCTGAAGGCTAATCTGGGAAGAATAAAACAGATCTCAGATCTACTGCTGCTGATTTACGTCACGTACAAACCCCTGCTGACGCACGTCACACACAAATTGCTGTTGATGTACGTCACACACAAACTGCTGTTGATTTACGTCACGTACAAACTGCTGTTGATTTACGTCGCAAACAAACCCCTGCTGATGGCATCACGCACAAACTGTTAATGATGTAAGTCACTCACAAACTGCTGTTGATATACGTCAGAAACAAACTGATGTTGATGCATGTAACTGACGAACTGCTGTTGATGTAAGGTCAGGCCCAAACTGCTGTTGATTTACGTCATGCACAAGCTGCTGTTGTTGTAAGTCACGGCCAAATTGCTGTTGACCTACGTCATGTTCAAACATCTGTACTGTCCAAAATACTAACCATACTCTCTTGTCATCTTGTTTTGCACCAAGCCTTATGAGACCATTTGCTTGCTGACAGTTTAGTCGATTGTGTGTATCTAATTGCGGGGTACATAATGGGTCAGCTGGCCCTTGAGACTATGACAAATGATAATTGGTCGTCATTAATTAATAGCTTATCCTGTGCATATGGGTTGTACGGTTTGTGATCATCATATGCTACAGACTGAACGCGAAAGCAATTATGAAGTGAAATTACTTTGGTATGGATGGACTAACTCGAACAGGATGTTCGGTTGACCCTCCTCTCGAGCGTACCAGTAGTCTGGTTTTATTCATTTTATTTATTTCACCCTAGTACAAATATTTTATTCTTTACAGAATATATATGCGGGAATGAAACCCCAAGGATTTGACTTGTCATATAGAAACTGTTATGCATTTACGCTGCATTTTTGTGTCAGGTGGTGAAGGTATACTCATTGTTAAGGAATATCGAACAATATACTGGGGGGAAAGAGGATATTACATATAAATATGTATATCTATGTATACACACATACATATAGGACACACAGAAAAAACACATATATGTACAAACAGAACAAAGAAAATACACAGCTAAATATGATTACAACTGAATAACCACATCGCCAATCCTTGTGTTAAAGATGATGTGGAAGTCAGTCTGTTCCAGATCTTTGAATGACATTGCGATTTCAACGAAAATTTACACAGATATATAACCGAATGTCTGAAAATGTCAGTAACTATGCTATCACATTTTCTACAGTAGTATGGTATACGTGTACTTTGGACAAGCTGCACTGCTGAGTCTCCCATCCTCCTCACAGCGATAATTCTCCACTATAGTTTTTACTGGTCCATGGTGTTGATCAAAGCGATGGCAGTGTGCTCTTATGTACAAATATTCCATTTTCTGTGGACAATATGAGATTAAATATATCCAGGAAATGAGAGGTATTTGTTGTCAGCATAAAAATGACCACTTAAAATGTCATTGGTTTACTGTTTGACATTTTATCTGATCTGATCTGTTGTTGAAATGCTGTCTATTTGGTGTTGTTGTGAACCTCTCAACTTCTGTGGAGATCAGAAAACTTAGATCTTGACATCAGAAGTATAATTTTAAGGCCTGATAGTGCATTTTTACAGACCAGGCTTTTAATACGGCACACGTAGTACCTATATAATCTATGGTATCTTATGGTATATATCTGCATATCTGTATTTGTATTCATGCCTCCTTTTTTTCTGCCTGTTCTTGTTATTCTTATTATTGATTCATATATGACTTTTACTCGTGCCAAGTGCTTTACTGCTGACATAGGCTGTTGTCAGTTCGTATTCTGTATGTGAATGTTTATGACGATTCCCTCAAGTGACTAAACCCCCATATTGTTATTTGCGATTAGCTTCAGGTGACTAATCCCCGTATTGTAGCTTATAATTGGCCACAGGTAGTGAAATTCTCGTATTGTATCTGACAACTGTGGCAGATGACTAAATCCTCGTATTGTAGCTAGCAGTTGGCCTCAGGTGCCTAAATCCCCGTATTGTAGCTGACAACTGTGCCAGATGACTAAATCCCCGTGTTGTAACTGGTAATTTGTCAGAGGTGACTAAATCCCCGTATTGTAGCTGACAATTTGCCAGGTGACTAAATCCTCGTATTGTAGCTGGCAATTGGTCTCAGGTGACTAAATTCCCGTATTGTAGTTGGCAATTGGCCTCAGATAGCTAAATCTCTGTACTGGCAATTGGAAAAGGTAGCTAGATTCCCGTACTGTACCTTATAATTGATCTCAAGGGGCTAAAATCCCGCACTGTAGCCGGCTATTGGCCTGAGGTTGCAAAATCCCCGTATTGTAGCTGGCTATTGGCCTCAAGTGACTAAATCCCCGTATTGTAGCTGGCAGTTGGCCTCAAACGCTGTTTCTCGATTCTAGTCGATGCTTCAGGGACAATATAACAAAACAAACAACTACACTGGTCTGTACCTGTCTGTAGTTTGGGGGAAATGCCTATCCTGTCGCCGTATATAAACCAGTGTGTGTAGATCCGCTGATCTAGTGACTGTCAACGTCATAACCGCCCTGATTCGCTGCCATGAAATATAGAAGGCAATAAATGACAAATTAGGTCACTTCCGCCGCGTCTTTCTCATGGGTATATTCCTTCCTTTTCCTTATCTTTTATTAAGTTATAGTTATCTATTTTGGAGACAAAAGCCGTATAAAGCCTTTTTTAGATATTTATTGTTGATGTCTTAAGGCATATTATCGATATTGAGTGGTTTGTCGTCTCAGTTGGTAGGCAACCTACATGTGCTCATGTCACTTGCAACGCAACGTGTAAATGATATATTTATACAGGACTGGCAGGAACGACTCTCAACTATGAGAAGAGGAGCCTTCTACATGCAATTATGCCGTTTCTGTATGCAACCCCACAACTAACGTTATTACGATAACGAAGTTTAGGATGGCAATAGCCAGATTAAAAACTTCTTCCCATAAATTTTGTACAAATCTCTCTCTTGGCTTCTTGGCTCGATTTGATCGCGATTGAGCTGGTGCATGGTCGGCAGCCTGATCGTACTTTAACCACTTTTCCACGGTACTCTGCTGGATTTTTAACAGTCAGGCTGTAGGTATCGCTGCGGCATATACAGGAACGTTGTGGGTTACATAGGCACGCTGTGGAGGATACAGGTGCGCTGTGGGGGGTACAGGAGCGCTGTGTCGGGTACAGGAGCGCCGTGGCGGATTGATCTCAGCGCTGTTGATTGACGGTCGTGCGCTATGATCATTATAGCCGTTGGGTTGCTTCTGTGAACGACGTAGGGCTCAGTGTTCAATGACACATGATTCTAAGCACCATTGATCCGTGAGAGAGATTCATATTATTACAGATAATAATGTGCGCAGTTTGATGTGATACTTTGATGTCACCCCGACCACCAAATTGAGTGGAGAGCCGTAATTGTGGATAGCGAGTGTTGATGATGTATGAGATATGGGCATATATGCTAACTTGCCATGATCTGCTAGAACGTGTTTAGGAAAAGTTTGTTTTTCTGTTGAGATGATGCATAAAAAGACATCATAACTTATCCTGAGTTTTTTGTGTTAATGAAAATCTTCAGCCATCGAAACGGAACTGATGTAGACAATTTAGGTCAAATTTAGGTTAACTGTCATCGAGATCTTAAAACAAGCGCGATGACATCTTCCAGCATATGCCTGTTTATTTTATTGTTTAAATCTGTTCTTTTATTAACATGAAATTATGATTTCACACCTACCGACCAGAAATAGAAATAAAGAAAGGTAAACGTAACTTCGTTGAAGAATATAGTTATTAAATTGTTTAACTTTAACTTAAATTGCTACTTCAGTCCCAACAACCAGGTGGAAATATTAAAATGATATGACGGATACCCTATCGAACAGAGCTAACACTACTGTTTAAAAAAATACGATGAATAAACACTATTTAACCCCTATACATAAGGAATCCTCAAAATCTTTGGCAGTTTCCGTAAAATTTTCTTGATGTGACGAAATGGAACTCCATCATTAAGATCTCAAACTCTACAACACCGGTTTCCTTTGAAATAATTAACAATTCATATCACCTCATTATTCGTATATAATTACAGGGGATTACATCGTAATTAACACGTACTTCGTCGACTGCCATGTTATAGTCAGATGACACCGTCAGCTTAGTAACAAGTCTCTAGTAAAGGAAACTGATAAAACTGGATTATACATCGTGGAAATGGAGCTTACATCATTACGATGAAATGCGACGCTCTTAGGAGCCAATAATTTTACTTATCCTTTTACTGATGTAAACAATTTAGACAAATTTAAACAAATAGAGACAATTTATAACAACTAACGTGACAAACTATAATAATTAGTTATATTAATTTTTGAAAGTAAAGGGGTCCAACTACGCCTGTGATTCACGTGATTCGAAATGGTGGTTAACGAAGTTTGTATCTATCAGGTCTGATGCATCAGTTACTTCTGGCTGACCTTAGAGCATTTCCAATGTAATTGAGTGTCAAGTATTTTATAATCTTTCCTGAAAAAAGTATAGTTTCCTGTCTTCAAATACATCAGATTCAATCCCATTTTTTCTACAGTTATTCAGGTTGACACAGGTGTTGCTTGTTGGGGAGGGGTCACATTTCGCTCTCATTGAACAGATATAAGGAAGACGCCTTAAGTGACACCCCACCTGAAATCACCTGTCCACCCAATCTGGACACCTTATCTAGAAACTAATACGATTCCTTGCACTGTCCAGAAGTGCGCCGTAATAACACAAATAAGCAACAAGAACCATTTTTCAGTCCTTCGTCTAGCCTGGTATGTTGAGACCTGGAGTCTCCAGCATAACGTGTGGACGCTCTAACCTTGAGTTACATTATCAATAAGCTATTGCAGAACTGACCGAGAACAAGGAGATTCCTGAGTGCCACGCTGATTTAATATCTAATGCACACTCAGGTTGTGTTTACCTGCAGCAGTCAATGCCGCTTATTGGGTTGCCTTGCCTTGTTATCGCCTTTTTGGACGTAATTTTGCCAAGAGGTATGCTAATATGTCGAAAGTATACATATAAACATTTGCATCAGATCCACTTTTGCCAATCTTTTTTGGTCAGATGCCATGTCAAGCAGCTGTATATCATCGACATTTTGGGCCAGATACCATGTCAAGTAGCTGTAAATCATCGATATTTTTTGGCAGATACCATATCAAGTAGCTGTAAATCATCGATATTTTTTGGCAGATACCATATCAAGTATCTGTAAATCATCGATATTTTTTGGCAGATACCATATCAAGTATCTGTAAATCATCGATATTTTTTGGCAGATACCATATCAAGTAGCTGTAAATCATCGATATTTTTTGGCAGATACCATATCAAGTAGCTGTAAATCATCGATATTTTTTTGGCAGATACGGTATCAAGTAGCTGTAAATCATCGACATTTTTTGGCAGATACCATATTAAGTAGCTGTAAATCATCGATATTTTTTGGCAGATACCATGTCAAGTAGCTGTAAATCATCGATATTTTTTGGCAGATACCGTATTAAGTAGCTGTAAATCATCGATATTTTTTGGCAGATACCATGTCAAGTAGCTGTAAATCATCGATATTTTTTGGCAGATACCATATCAAGTAGCTGTAAATCATCGATATTTTTTGGCAGATACCATGTCAAGTAGCTGTAAATCATCGATATTTTTTGGCAGATACCATATCAAGTAGATGTAAATCATCGATATTTTTTGGCAGATGCCAAATCAAATGGCCTTGTTACCGCGCTCTTTGTGAGCCACACTCCCGTCACTACTTTGATCTTATTACGTTATCTGTCTTGAAGTTTAAGTGTTTCAACGTGCATACAGTATACGGTTATATGCAACAAACTGAACATTACAGGATACAAACACTCAGTGTGATCAGTACATACGGTACTGAATTTAGTTTTTATCAAACGTTAACCGTTGGCGCCGATGAGTGATTTGGCCTAGATACAGAGGCTGTAGAAAACAAAGACACTGCCACTGCCGACTTATCTTCTTTAAAGTCCCCAATCGTATTACCATGGAAACCATCTCTGTCGTGCACATGCTACACATTAAATCTATAGCCTTTTCAAAATCAGCATATTGCTACACTGTCGGGTTAACCTGTGAACTCAGGCGGATGTATTAATACACTTTGTTAGTGGCAAGCGGAATAACTAATTTGCAGTTCTTGGCCTGCATTAGGGAGAAGCCAGTGTGTGTGTTTGCGCTCGCGTGACGTTAGCACTAGTCACTGAATATCGAGGGAGTGAAAATCAACAGAGTGACAAACTGTATACAGATGGCACTGTGGGAGGAATTCACCAGAATAGCTTTATACAAGCAGTTTTCCTACAGCAATCATGTCCCGTAAATGTTTCGTGTTAGAAATGGCGAATTTGAATATCGCATGGATCGATCTTCACTCAGCAGAATATTTAAACGTCGTTAAATAATTCATGATTGCCATATTTACTGATACTAATTTAAAGCTTCATACAGCGGAAGGTATACATTACCACATGTATTAGACCTCATTTAATCGAGTAGTTAATATAATTACCGTATATCTTCTGATTTTTAGAAATCTAAAATAAGTATATTTGTTTATAGATTTTCCAGTTTAATGAGTGCCAGGTATTTTAATATTCTTTTCTTTTCATCTGAAATGCACTTCTCTGTTCCCTTTCCAAATACATCAAATTCAGTTCTACTATTGCTGCTAAACTAACAAAATATTACTTCCTGTATACTATGATTGAAAAATGACGGCCATTGATATTGACCGTCACTTTTCAATTGTAATAATGCAATAATGTCTCCCAGTAAATATCAGAATCATACATGTTAAATAAAGATTGTCCAAAAGTGTCGTCTGTTAACTGTTTTGCTTTACAAACAGTCATGTATAGAATTGAGTATTTTTCAACCATGACTTATTTTAAACTTTAAGTGAGCTGTCACGGCAGCCATTTATGCGGTCGCAATCGTAAAGTTTGTATAAAGTGTTCCGAATCACTCAAATCAGTTTTGTGTGCTTCCTATAATGGCAGTTTGTTTGAAGTTGGGGTGTCCAACAATGCCAGCCATTTTGAGAGGACATTTGACTGCGATCATCGCAATGCTTTTGTTTATGATCATATTAATATTAGCTATTTTCCCAGAGTTGTTTCAGGCAGTATTGAACACGTCCTCTTAAATGTACATAATGGCGCCGCTTTCATATGCTGGGTTAAACCTCAAAGCTCAGGGTCTTTGTATAGCTCATGCCATTATCGTGGATTATATAATAGGTTCGTCAACATTTCATGTATGTTCATTCAGCCTTTGACACGGAATAAGACATGACATAAATCACATTATACTGATGAAATAGGGCTGTTATAATGACTGCTGATGCGTTATGGACCTGGAGTTGTCCCGGAGATGAAGCACGCTTGTGGGACTTACAAACGATCAGAATAAACATCCATATATATGACTCCAGGTTAATACCTTATGTAGGATTACGTGTGCTTCATCCTTGTGACGGCAGACATTTTGGTTCGTGAATGGAACACGTGAAATACGAGAAATTCAGCGTATACCACATAGAGTATGTTCACAGCGGTGTAGAAATAGACAAATGTAAACCTGACTTATGTTTTGTAATAGTTTGGAAAAAAAAACAACGTTGACATGAGACATGTTCAGAGCGGTCTGGAAATAGACAAATGTTCACAGCGGTTTGGAAAAAGACAAAAACTGACCCTCAGCGTGCAATATTTCATCGATAACTGTCGCAGATTAGCCCAGAACGGTTAATCGATTTGTCAGTTTCCAGCAACGATTAAACATATGCTACAGATCTCAAATTACAACGGCTCACAGATGCGTGTAATTTCCACCTTTTTGTTATATTTTACAAATCATGACCTCTGCGATAAACTTTTGGAATGAACCTTTAACCGGGATAAAATATAGAAAGTGTGAGAGATACAGTTACATCAAGCAGTTAGCCTGTCAACTGAGAAGGAAGTGTGCCCTAGAGTATCACCTTGGGCATTCTCTACAGCGCCTTATTTGTGTAGATTTTGCTGTGCTATTGCCAGACACCTTTAATAATTGATTAGTTTCCAGGTGAAGCCTCTTCACCATAATTGCCTTCATATTTCTATTCGAAGTGTCACGTGTGTGGTGTTGACTTCTTCACAGAGTGCTACGGCTTTTGTGTGATTAACTTTTAAAACAAGTAGCAAAGATTTACCCTCCAGAAGTGAGTGGTGGTGATCGCTCTTAGCACCGAGGAGGGGTAGTGATCGCTCTTACCACCGTGGAGGGATAGTGATCGTTCTTAGCACAGTGGAGGGGTAGTGATCGCTCTTAGCACCGAGGGGGGGTAGTGATCGTTCTTAGCACCGTGGAGGGGTAGTGATCGCTCTTACTACCGTGGAGGGATAGTGATGGTTCTTAGCGCCATGGAGGAGAAGTGATCGCTCTTAGCGCCGTGGAGGGGTAGTGAACGCTCTTAGCACCGCAGAGGGGTAGTGATCGTTCTTAGCACCGTGGAGGGGTAGTGATCGCTCTTACTACCGTGGAGGGGTTGTGATGGCTCTTAGCGCCGTGGAGGAGAAGTGATCGCTCTTAGCGCCGTGGAGGGGTAGTGATCGCTCTTAGCACCGTGGAAGGGTAGTGATCGCTCTTAGCACCGTGGAGGTTACTCAGCAGTATTCTGTACCAAGATGTACCAGACTGAACCATGATACAGTGACTGATAGACATTCGCCAGTGTTCTTATGGCACTACACCGATGATCATTAAAGTATGGTCTATTAGAGTCCTAAGGGTAAGACTGCATACCGTAATATGCTCAAACTTTAAAACAATCATCTCATGCCTTACATGATTTAACTGTGTCAAATTTATTCACAAGCTTTCAAGAAGCAGAGAATGGAATGTAATTGAATTCCTACAGCTAAGGAATTTTCCCTAAGATGTAAACGACAAACAAGGAGACAAGACGTATAACCTAAGATATACGCGACCAACACGGAGACAAGACGTATAACCTAAGATGTACACGACCAACAGGGAAACAAGGCGTCTAACCTAAGATGTACGCGACCAACAAGGAGACAAGACGTATAACCTAAGATGTACGCGACCAACACGGAGACAAGACGTATAACCTAAGATGTACGCGACCAACAGGGTGACAAGGCGTCTAACCTAAGATGTGCGCGAGCAACAGGGAGACTTCTTGGAAGGAATATGGGTTGTAAATGGCGGCTTTTGGGGGGTGGGAGAAAACCAAGCAAAGCTCGGGGAAATCCACTACCATCCCCACGCTGCAAATGAAAGTGTAACCGAGTGCATGAAGACTCTACCAAAAATTAAGGTCGTTCTTTTCTTTCACATTTGTTGTTAAAAGCCGCTTCTGTTCATTTGAAAAAAAAATGAAAGTTAAGACTCCTAAACACCTTGCTTGTCAACGTATCAATGCCCACCTTTGTTGGTAATCTGCACATTTTGTTAGTCCATCTTTTAAAGCAGGATGTTTTTTGTATCACGCTGAACCTATCATCGACTCATGCTTAGCCTGCGAGGTTACTTTCGCGTTGATTCTAAAGTTAAATCTCCGCTACTAGTATTTCACAAATAACAAATATGAAGTCAGGGTTATTTAGTGATGAAAGGAAATAGATTAATGAACGCAAGGGTACCCATCTGTAGCCTATTCCGAAATCTATAAGCTGGAAAAGATGAAACAGATGTGAGATTTAATATGCACTTCTCTCTGATGAGAGCGGTTAATCCGTTGGGGTGTGTCTATCTATACATTGGTTTTGCCGGCATATCTGTCAGCTGTCATCATTCGACCGTGATGTCAGGATATTATCAAGCTTTAAGTTACCCCAGGTTATTTCCTCATGTGTTCTAGATCTGAGATTTGTTCATTTTCCCAGTTTAGCTTTTAGAAGTACAGATCTGTACTCTTCCACTTTTGAACCAACTGGAACTCTGTCTTTCAGAGTGTGCTGTCTTGAATATGTCAACGCTGTACGCTGCAAAGATATCTCTTCTCTAAAAATGCAGTAATTCCGACCTCATATCAATGATTTATTCCTGAATAATAAAGGCCATAACGTCAAAATTATCACAAATGTACCTGGCAACATGCCAAACTTTGCTAGCCATCATTGTCAGTTCGAGTCAGCCGGCATTATTGGAAAAAGTTAAATGATTGCATTGAACCAAGGAGATACACAAAAATGGGTGAGTGAAAAATTGTTCAGGAGTATTTACTATAACTTGTGTTGCATTGGATACATTTGCTTTAATTGCTATTATATCGTCCTTATTATTCCTTCATAATGAGGTGATATAAATTCAAAATTACTTGAAGATCACGGGACACCCCTTTTTTGTGGCGTATAGCGTTCACACTTGGATGGCAGTGCAGGCGACAGGACCAAGTTAGAGGTTAGTAAATGTAACTAGCGGTTGAAAACTAAGCTGGGAATATAACCAACCGATTTCAGAGCTACATGGGATGTATAGATTCCTCAAATGGCCTGTGATAATAGGGATCCTGTCCTAAGCTCGTTTATGAGAGATAAAAAAAATGCATTAAGATTTTAAAATTAAACTTTTTAATTTACACACTTAGAGAGCAGATACCAAACTTTTACTTATTGATGACATGTAAAATCCTCGGCTAGGATTTTAAATCCTGGGCTCGTGTCATATGAACTAGTTTTTCGTTCTATTTTGGTTTTGTTCATAATCCGTAAGCGATCGTCGGTTATCGTGCTATCTTGTTACGTTTGATGGTATCGATTGTCTTCCTCCTTTCTGGCGCGCAATATCACTCCTAAAAGATATCGCCAGTACGGCTGGTGATTTTCTCCGCGAACTTTGGTTTCCTCCATCCATAAATTTACCTCCATTGCATACATGTAAGTGAACATTCTATTAAACAAAAATCCTGTAAATACTGATGCTGAACAATTTCGATGTAGTGTCTTGGTTTCTTACATTCATTTTTTTGCGAAGGTGGCCAGTATTATGGTGGGAGGAAACCGGGCAGTGCCCGGAGGAAACTCACGACCATCCGCAGGTTGCAGTAAGACCTGTTACATTATTCTCGCAAATACTAGAATCCTCACACAATCAGAGATTTTTCTGAAGAAGACGTACTTCATATTGTGACTGTTGAAGGACAGGTTAATCATATCGTGACTGTGTAAGAACAGATTTTTCAAATCGTGACTTATGAAGAATAAGCGTATCATAGCATGACCAGTGTATGATTGTCTCTTGCCGTGTTGTCAGCTTACATTTGTGTTACATTTATGTTGAGTGTGTTAATTTATTCATCACTGCTGCTTTCTTGTTATTGGATGTACCAGTTTATCTGTTTAGTTAAGTTTGTTCTTCGTGAGGAAACTCAACATCTTCATCGATACCAACTGTTGATCTTCCCAGGGCATGCTTTAGTTGTTGTGCAGTGTATCAAGGTCAAGGTCATTGCTGTCAGCCTGAGTAGTAATTGTCTAAGACAAATGGATCAATTGATCACTCAGAGTGGTCAGATCTTGACAGGGAACGTCATTTGTTTGCATAAATGTTGATCAATTCCTCTTAAAAGACGAGAAAAGCAAGCAAATAATTTGCCGAGAAATGTCCAAAGGGATAAAAGACACGCACGATTAGTCTTTGGTATAAGCAGGTGATCTATTTGTTTTGATAACAAGAGCAAATAAAATTATTTCCAGGAAGAAAGCGAATAGCATAAATCCTCTGTGTCAATATTGTTACAGCATTGAACTCGACAATAGGCTATGACTACACGCTTTACCGGTGACAAAACAGTCATTTACCATCAATAGGTCTCGTCATGTATTAAAGCTACGTTCGTCATCTTCCGCGATAAATCTTTAGTGATGAACCGCAGCAAATCGCACAAATTGTAAGCTTTGTGTGCGGAATAAAGAATGAAATCTTTGTCAAGCTCCACAACAGTTTTTTGTTTCCCCTATATGTTAAATGGCAATGATGAGAACGACGATAATGATGCTAGTCGTGATGGATACAGTAATGAACCCATAGATGTCGAATCCTTAACGTCCAAAGTGCCCAACTGCACAACACATATGCATGACTTACTTGTTTCTTTGTTTATTTTTTCTTATTTGTTTTTGTTTCTATGTTTTACCGCAGCAAGGTGACTTCCACCAAGCCCTTGTAGCGTGACTCCGATCACCGATTCTCCCCGATACGTACATCTAACTAAGGCCTGACCAGGCCCCAGATTGTCACCGACTCTGCCCGTTACGCACATCTAACTGATGTCATCATAGAATCGCTCATATTTGAAGATTACTCCCCTATTTACCAGGTCAGCCCTAAATGTTCCCGCAGAAAAGTGTCACCACGCATTTTGGTCAGCCGAAGCCTTGGACCAAAGAGACAAACAGCCTCCGCTCTAAGATGAAATGCACCTCGAACATTTACACGAAAAACAATTCTTTTCATATTTTAGACCTGTTAGTTACCCTTTCTGTGATTTTTGCTTTGTGTTTAACCCAATTCTAGCCAAAGGCCATTACTGGAATAATGAATAATTTAAACAAGCAAACCTTTATAGTAGAAATTATTTACGCCAGTTATCTGTTCTTCACGCCCTGGGCTTTTCCTGAAAGGAGCGTTTTACGACTGCGCCGCCTTTAACATCCCGATTTCACCGCGTCATACATTACATTGCAAACTGATATGCCGTTGAGTATCACAGGCATGTGTTAGGGAACCGGTGGGGCGTTGTAGTAAAGGTAAAAGTGATACATAAATAATGGTTCAGGTGTCAACTAAGCTCACTTTGTCAAAGCCATGCACGCGTACAACACTCCCCTAAAGCATCACTTACCTTGAAGCAGATAAACTATAGTTAGGATGTTCAAAGTGAACCTCGGAGAGGGTTGGGTGAACAACACTGAGCACTGGCTCTATCAAGTTACCCTGGGGAACCGCGCTATGTCAGGTGATCTTGAAGCCCAGCGACGCCCAGCGATTTGTTTGCTTGTTTTAACGCCGCTTTCAGCATGATTCTGGCCTCTCATCCGTGGTTCCAATAACAATCCTGCCGGTCCCAGCATAGCCATGTAACATACTGGTCCCACTACGGCCATGTAACATACAGGTCCCAGCATGGCAGTGTAACATACCAATCCCAGTATGGCCATGTAACATACCAGTCCCAGTATGGACGCCTAACATACCGGTCCCAATGTAGCAGTGTAACATGCCGGTTTCATGTTCTTGGTAACACCCCGGTCCCAGCATGGCCGTGTAACATGCCCGTTCCATGTTCTTGGTAACACCCCGGTCCCAGCATGTCCCTGTCTCATAGTAGCATATCAGCCCTGTGGTTGTGTCTCATGGTAGCATACCAGCCCCAGCGTGGCTGTGTCTTATGGAAGCATGCTGGTCACAACATGGCAGTGTCTCATGGTAGCATTCCGGCTTCAGCATGGACGTGTCTAAGGGCAGCATACCGGTCAGAGCATGGACGTGTCTTCTTGCAGCAGACGGGCCCCAGTATGGCTGTTTCTCATGGTAGCATAGCGATCCCAGTATGGCCATGTCATTGTAACATACTGGTCCCAGCATGGCGTGCCTCATGGTAGCATATCGGTTCCAGCATGGCGTGTCTCATGGTAACATGTCTGGTGATGGTCTAGCTTTCTTTGTATTGTTTTAGGACGTGCTTTGCAGAAGCCTTTCTACTCCAGACAGCTGAATATGTTTGGTGATGGTTTGGTTTTGGTTGTATTGCCTTAGGACGTGTTTGGCACAGACCTTACTGTTCCAAACTGTTATGTTTGGTGATCGTCCAGCTTTAGTTGTATTGCTTTAGGACATGTTTGGCATAGGCCTTACTGTTCCAGACACCTGTTTGGTGATCGTCCAGCTTTGGTTGTATTGCCTTAGGACGTGTTTAGCATAGGCCTTACTCTTCCAGACAGTTATATTTGGTGATCCCCTAGCCATGGTTGTATGTTCTTAGGACGTGTTTATCAAAGGCCTTACAGTTCCAAACTGTTATGTTTGGTGATTGTCCAGCTTTAGTTGTATTGCTTTAGGACATGTTTGGCATAGGCCTTACTGTTTCAGACACCTGTTTGGTGATGGTCAAGCTTTGGTTGCATTGCCTTAGGACGTGTTTGGCATAGGC
Organism: Liolophura sinensis; assembly: GCF_032854445.1. NCBI lineage: Eukaryota > Metazoa > Mollusca > Polyplacophora > Chitonida > Chitonidae > Liolophura > Liolophura sinensis. Next base: position 12,682,497 of record NC_088303.1, on the reverse strand, counting down.
CTTACTGTTCCAGACACCTATGTTTGGTGATAGTCTAGTTTTGGGTGTATTTCCTTAGGACATTCTTGGCGTAGGTCTTACTGTTCCAGACACGTATGTTTGGTGATAGTCTAGTTTTGGTTGTATTGCCTTAGGACATTCTTGGCGTAGGTCTTACTGCTTCAGTCGCTTTTATGGTTATGTAATTCGTCATTAATGAAATCACATTATGGCACAGGGTCAGCCAGTCCTGTTTCCCTACTCTGTGCTGAGCGCCGAACGAAGCAACAAGTACAATTTTTAAATTTTTTGGTGTGACCCGACCCTTGTTTGATCCCTTGCCTCCCCACATCTAGACAAAGTTTTTGAGCCTCACTTACAAATCAATCAAACGCTTGACGTCAACTTTAGCACTTAACCTCTATTTTCAGTTGAGAGTTTTATTTTATTTCATTAGGTTGTATTGCCCACAGATGTCTACCAAGGTTGGCAATTTTCTCTTAATATAAACCTTTATCAAGAACCATATAATTGAAGCTCTCACCGTAATTTTGTGGATTAAATCCGACCTTAACTTTTGTCGTAAAATTCCTATCCGATCATTACCACAAAGTTTGCCCTTTATATCCTCCTCAGCGAATAAGCTCAGTGCTTTCTAATTTCCAGTCACTGCCTACCAACAGTTTATTCATATTTTCTCGCTGTATAGCGATGGCTGATGTGTTGCCAAGCAACATGATTACTGCCTGTCTCGTTTTTCTCTCTTCTTATAATGGATCAACATTTGTACAAACCTACCTGTTTGTACAGGTAGCGCATGTGGCCAATGGCCAGTGGCCAATAGTTAGCGAGCTAACATTTTTTTACCGTCAACAAAGGTGCTGTGCATCTGAATGTACGTGGGGCGACTGTGGGCGATGAGCGGATATTCTCTGCCGCAATGTTTGTGGACCGCGAGATGACATCCGCGACAAATCTATCTAGAGTTAATCAGGTGTTCATCAGTTCATCAGGTATGGAACTGGTCAACATCACTTGGTAATATTACCTTTGTGCTTCTTTCCAGCTATGTTTTCCTGTGGTGTTTCGGGCGATACAGTTTGGTCTTTGTTCGAATCTCACTACCTTACTCTCATTTTTCATGAAGTAAAATCACAGACTAATCAACCTCCAACAGGTGCTTTGGCCTCGGTGCTTACGTGATGCCTTTGAATGACCTATTGGAGATACCGTTAATCGCTAGCAGTGAAGGATAGATTCCGTTCTGATTAATCCGTAAGTACCGTCATATTTACACTTCTCATATGTTTAATCATCCCATGAAAACAGTATGGTTTCGGCGCATCTATAAATGACATAACTAAGGCACAGATTGAAGCTTTCACAGAAGGAATGTACAGGCTTTACACAGAAAGGGTGTGAAGGTTTTACACAGTTGGGATGTCGGGGTTTGCACATACGAGATGTAGAGGCTTTACACAGATGGGATGTAGGGGCTTTACGGGATGTAGAGGTTTTACACAGATGGGATGTAGAGGTTCTACACATATGGGATGTAGGGGTTTTACACAGATGGGATGTAGGGGTTTTACACAGATGAGATGTAGAGGTTTGCACAGATTGGATGTAGAGGTTGTACACAGAAGGGATGTAGAGGTTGTACACAGATGGGATGTAGGGGTTGTACACAGATGGGATGTAGAGGTTTTACACAGATGAGATGTAGGGGTTTGCACAGATTGGATGTAGAGGTTTGCACAGATTGGATGTAGAGGTTGTACACAGAAGGGATGTAGAGGTTGTACACAGATGGGATGTAGAGGTTTTACACAGATGGGATGTAGAGGTTTTACACAGATGAGATGTAGGGGTTTGCACAGATTGGATGTAGAGGTTTTACACAGATGAGATGAAGGGGTTTTACACAGACGGGATGCAGAGGTTTTACACAGATGGGATGTAGGGGTTTTACACAGATGGGATGTAGAGATTTTACATTGATGGGATGTAGAGGTTCTACACAGATGGGATGTAGAGGTAGAGGTTTTACACAGATGGGATGTAGAGGTAGAGGTTTTACACAGATGGCATGTAGAGGTTTTACACAGATGGGATGTAGAGGTTTTACACAGTTGGGATGTAGGGGTTTTACACAGATGGAATGTAGGGGTTTTACACAGATGGGATGCAGGGGTTTTGCACAGATGGGATGTAGAGGTTCTACACAGACGGGATGAAGAGGTTCTACACAGATGGGATGTAGAGGTAGAGGTTTTACACAGATGGGATGTAGAGGTTTTAACACAGATGGGATGTAGGGGTTTTACACAGATTGGATGTAGAGGTTTGCACAGATGGGATGTAGAGGTCTTAGACAGATGTAGAGGCTTTACACAGACGGGATGTAGAGGTTTTACATAGACGGGATGTAGAGGTTGTACACAGAAGGGATGTAGGGGTTTTACACAGATCGGATGTAGAGGTTTTACACAGATGGGATGTAGAGGTTTTGCACAGATGGGATGTAGAGGTTTTACATAGATGGGATGTAGAGGTTCTACACTGATGGGATGTAGAGGTAGAGGTTTTACACAGATGGGATGTAGAGGTTTTACACAGATGGGATGTAGGGGTTTTACACAGATGGGATGCAGGGTTTTGCACAGATGGGATGTAGAGGTTTTACATAGATGGGATGTAGAGGTTCTACACTGATGGGATGTAGAGGTAGAGGTTTTACACAGATGGGATGTAGAGGTTTTACACAGATGGGATGTAGAGGTTTTACACAGATGGGATGTAGAGGTCTTAGACAGATGTAGAGGCTTTACACAGACGGGATGTAGAGGTTTTACATAGACGGGATGTAGAGGTTGTACACAGAAGGGATGTAGGGGTTTTACACAGATGGGATGTAGAGGTTTTACACAGATGGGATGTAGAGGTTTTACACAGATGGGATGTAGAGGTCTTAGACAGATGTAGAGGCTTTACACAGACGGGATGTAGAGGTTTTACATAGACGGGATGTAGAGGTTCCACACGGATGGGATGTAGGGGCTTTAAATAAATGGGATGTAAGGCTTTACACAGATGGGATGTAGGGGTTTGCACAGTTGGGATGTAAGGCTTTACACAGATGGGATGTAGGGGTTTGCACAGATGGGATGTAGAAGTTTTACACAGATGGGATGTAGGGGTTTGCACAGTTGGGATGTAAGGCTTTACACAGATTAGATGTAGGGGTTTGCACAGTTGGGATGTAGAGGTTTTACACAGATGGGATGTAGGAGTTTGCACACATGGGATGTAGAGGCTTTACACAGATGTAGAGGCTTTACACAGATGGGATGTAGAGGTTTTACACAGTTGGGATGTAGGGGTTTTACACAGATGGGATGTAGGGGTTGCACAGATGGGATGTAGAGGTCTTAGACAGATGTAGAGGCTTTACACAGACCTGATGTAGAGGTTTTACACAGACGGGATGTAGAGGTTTTACACAGTTGGGATGTAGGGCTTTTACACAGATGGGATGTAAGGGTTTGCACATACGGGATGTAGAGGTTTTACACAGATGGGATGTAGGGGTTTTACACTGATGGAATGTAGGGGTTTTGCATAGATGGGATGTAGGGGTTTGCACAGATGGGATGTAGGGGTTTTACACTGATAGAATGTAGGGGTTTTACATGGATGGGATGTAGGGGTTTGCACAGATGGGATGTATTGGTTTTACACAGATGGGATGTAGGGGTTTTACACAGATGGAATGTAGGGGTTTTACACAAATGGGATGTTGATTTCGCTTGATTCAGGCACAGAATGAGTTCTGAAGATTTCAACTGACGATGATTGTTTGGTTTGGGCAATGGGCTATCATGTTTCTATTGCCACGCGCGGTCTTTATACCTGAAATTCCAAAATTACCGCAGAGATGAAAACGTGTCGGTATAGACATACTTAGATCTGTGTACCTGATCCCACACGAATGTATAAGATGTACATGTCTGATCACTCCACTTAAGTGTGGATGCCTGAGGTTTTGTAGAAATTGATCTGTTTGGATGATCGTCGTCATGATATATCTACCAGATTTTTGTGGTGGGAACAAACGTTAAACTCATGCAAGGAGATTTCTGTTCATTCGCAGATCACGAGCTCATTACCCAATCAATTTAGTTTAGAACGAGTGAAATCAACGAAAATAGAAAAAAGTATAAAGCATCAGCTACTTACTGAATATCATTAACCTATTCAAGTGCTATCTATCCACGAAAGTATCACTCTGAAGACACCAGACATCACACCTCACCCAGTCACATTATACTGACACCTGGCCAACCAGTCATATTTCCTAAGCCCTAAGCACGGCAGCAAGAGGTGCCATTTTTAAAGTCCCTTCGTGATTGCAGGACAAATGTGTTTCAAATTGAACATCGTAGACTATGAAGTAGAGATAACACTGACCTTTGACTAAGCTTTGTTGTATAGCTCGTGGTACCATGCCCCGTCCTGTTTTCATATTGGTCAGTTATTGGGGAAGAATTGCTTCCGGGATTGACCGGGTGTTGGTGGTACAGCGTTTGTCCTACGAGATGTTTTTAGCATCATTCGCAACAACACAAAGCAGGCAAATTGTTTAACCTTTGTAGGCATTGACTGCAATTCTGATCTATAGCACGACACTGTCATAAACAAAGGCAATAAAATCCGGGGGAAAATGTCCAGTAGATGTAAACTACTTCACCTGTTGTTTGGCATGCCCTGATCCGTGTGTGAATCCGTGCGCCATCTGAGTTGACTGCCTTTTGGTGAAGTGGTCTCCTTTAACGAGGAGAGATTGCAGGCAACTGGCTTCTTTGATGTACTCTGGGTGAGGAAGATCACTGTCAGCTGTTGCTTTGAATCACACAAAAGATGTTGATAGTTAATGACGTGCTTTGAGTCCCACAGAAGATGTTGATGGCGGTTGACGTTCCGGGGGTATACCCAGGCTTCACACGCACCCGCCGTCTATAGAAGTGAACCGGAAAATTACTCGGGCGTTTGTCTATAGAACAACCGGTTACTGTATCATCTTTGAGTGAGGTCTAAGGTTTTATTGTGATAATTGTTCAAACCCGAGACAATTTACTATTCTATATGTCGTCGGTTAGAGCCATGTTGAATAAAGATAACAAGGCAGTTTGACGGAGCAGTACGCATTGAGCGATAGTAAACCCAAGCGTGGTGTCATCAAAGTTGCCAGTGACTATACAAGATATACCGTCAACCCAACCATCACTGCAACCGCCAACCTACAATACGACCGTCAACACAGCTGCTTATTCAAATAAGGAGGCGTAATATGCGTTTAGATGTGTTACTCTGTTAATCAGGAGAAAAGATATCAGAAGGGAGTGATTATGATTGATCTTCCCATTTTATTTATGATTTATGGATTAATTTATTGATCGATTTATTGACCGATTTATTGATTTGATGCACGTATGAGACGGCCTTCAAGTTCGTGAGAGGATTTCGTTTGAAAATGAACCGTCCTTATGTCTCCATCAAGGCTATGGAGCCAAGAATCGTAAATGAGTTTGTGCCCTTCAGTTAGTTGGCACTGATCCATTATTCGTTCAATCTACAGTAAGTGTCTAGCGAAATCTCGAATACGGCACTTTTCACCATTTCTATCGCGTGAAGATGGACATGTTTAAACAAAATTCCCGTTGTGATAAGGCTTTGTTCTACTTCTCATTAATGCTAACACTGCCTGCCTACCCCATTAATTCTCAGTAATTATGTATCTGAACCTTAGCAGAGCGGTCATACTGGTATAACAGACAAATATCTAATCTGTGCATCATTAGGGTTAACTTAGTGACATCTGACTTGTCAAATGGTGCACGTATACACTCGCTATTCTCCTGCGAACAGATTTCTGTTAATAGTGGTATATAGCGACTGGTTTATCAATACTTGGTGCCTTGGCGCCTGTAAAGCATGTCCGATCTCTTGTCAATATTTTAATTACCGAAATCATATGTGAATTCCATATGACTTGGGTGTACTGTATCATTTATCCATTTATATAGGCATATAATAAATATTTTTAAGCCTTGTACTTTCATGGAATTTTTTGCCATCATATTTTCTTGAATTTGATGGCATCTGATATAATTTGCACAATAAATTTCATTAAGATAAAAGAATGAGTATTTATATGAGTGCTTTGCGTTTTCATCATCAGAGAGAAAACTAGGACCAGCCATCTAATACGCGCCATTAGGGCCGATTTGTCGCTAAACTCCAAGTGATTCTGTTCAAAGGCCCAGAGTATGGGTTGTAAATAATTCTTGTTTGTCCACTTGGTTATTGAACTGGTGTCAAAAGGAAGCATAACTACAACAAATACGCGTGTAATTAAGTGGCGATTAGGGCGGAACTGTCTCCATGATGAGGTACACATCCCGCGGGTACACAGCGCAGTCAGGATTTATTGTGGACAGATCGTCCGTCTGGTCGGTGACAGTATAGCTTGGTTATCAACCCGTCTTCTCTGTTACCTTTACTTAGTGGTGAAAACAGAACAGAATCCACCATTCCAAATTTCACATGAGAACATTCTTTTGTGATAATAATGTATCAGCCATCGTCTGTGATGGACTCTCCAAACATTGAAACGTTTTAAACGTCACAGCATTGTCTGCGGTATTGCTTTGTAGTTTTGTTTGTGGTCATTTTTCCTATTTTATGTTTTCAGATATTTTCCTGCCACTGCTCTGTACAGTATATTCCTGTGACTATGGCTTCTTTATCTTCCCTCTTACCAGGCCTTTCTTAACCGGATCTGACACCAGCATGTTGAGTCAAGCAGACCGGAAGCCCGACAGCGGACATCACAGGTGATTCCCTGGGGACAGGATGAATAGTCCTGCCCAGAATTCTGGCTTCTGTCCAGCTTTGATCGTTGTCACGTTGATCACCTCGATGGTTCCTTTGGGACGGACAGACCTGTATTGTGGAGACGAGGAGGCTCTTTTTAGGGAAACCGCAGAGTTTACACCGGGCAACTGTAGTTTTTCCTTCAGCAACAGGCATCTAGGGCTAGTGACGGAATTCATACCTGGTGGGCTATATAACGGTAAGGCGCTATCTGTAGATTATAAAGGTAAGGCACGGTCTGTAGACTATAATGATAAAGCACTGTCTGTAGGCTATAACGATAAGGCACTGTCAGTAGATTATAACGGTAATACACTATCTGTAGATTATAACAGTAGGGCACTGTGTGTAGATTATAACGGTCTACAGAGTAAGAGACTATGTGTAGATTATAAAGATAAGGCACTATCTGTAGATTATAACGACAAGGCACTGTCTGTAGATTACAACGGTAAGGCACTGTCTGTAGATTATAATGGTAAGGCACTGTCTGTAGATTATAAAGATAAGGCACTGTCTGTAGATTATAACGTTAAGGCACTATCTGTAGATTATAACGTTAAGGCACTATCTGTAGATTATAACGTTAAGAGACTATGTGTAGATTATAAAGATAAGGCACTATCTGTAGATTATAACGTTAAGGCACTGTCTGTGGATTATAGCGGTAAGGCATTATCTGTGGATCACAGCGTTAACACAGTGTAGATTATAACGGCCTACAGATAATGGACTACAGATACCGGTTTACCAATACTTAAGAGACTCAAAGGCATTTCAACATTTGCCCTTCAAATGTGTTCTTTGGTGTCGAGAAGATTTTTCCCAACCATACACCGTGGCAAGCTGCTGTAACCTTGCAGCTAAAAATACTGGCAGTTTCGAGACCAATGAATTAGACTCTTTGAGAAGATGAAGTTCAAGACCGGGAATGTGGCACAGACGGACAATTCATTACCTGTAGCCATGTTGTCGAAGCCCTTATGAACTTGGCACAAGCGCTGTAAGCGTCACGTCAAAAAACATATTAGCTCTCGATTTGTCAGTGTGGTTTCTTATAGTGAATAGACAGATATCCATGTAATAAACTGGATTTTGCGGTTAGATTAAGTGTTGAACTCATACATACATTTTGGACGACGCATTGTGAGCAGGTAACTAAGGACGGCTCACAATGTGTACATGTTTAGCTGGTTACTGTAGTAACTTCTCAGGCTTGGCATTATTTTTCCTCAACAAAGTCAGATTTATTACGAAAATATCTCCCCAAAATGAAAGAGACTGTTATCAGTCAGAACGTCCTGCTATGCCTGAAGTCGGTACAGCCAGTCAGGCCAAATGCTTACACCCATGCAGGATGAGGAGGAACAGGACCGCTGAAACACGACAATTGTGTCCACGAACATCGCCCTGACCGAGCACAAACCTAAAAGAAGCATTGGCCCCTGAACACAGAACAGAGCTGATACTCTTTGGTTGGGTATCAGGCATTTTTTATTTGTATTTTCTCGTTGCTCCTAGGGTTTGTATCACTTAAGATAGTTACAGCATGCCAAAATGGCGTCACCAAATGAGTGACTAGGTATTGTTCGCTATTTATTTTGTTGATAAGCGGTGGAGAATTTTTAAAAATATTTTTAGAACATTTCTGGAATAGTATTTTATTAATTAATTCAGTTTTAGTGCCCGACTTTATGTTTACTTTAATGAGTGCCCTCCGCGATCCCTTTCATCTGGTCGAACCCCAGCATGGGTATTGGTCCCGGTAATCCATATCTATAACTTTGCACTGCCACCTAGCGCTTGGGCCTGGCGTTATTGACTGGCATCCTTCACCGCCAAATCCACCCTCCAAAGCCCTGCGGTACTTGCAGTTTAACAAGCACTACTGTTGATAATCACTTACCGCAGCTTATGGGACTTTCACTTGTCGCCTTTGTTCCATCAGATTGCCGCCATTCATTGTGAAAGAGCCAAACCTCTCCTTTCTGGGCGAGGTGTCCAAATATTTACGAGGCAAACCAAAGTATTTATTTACCCTTATTGCTCATATTGGCGCCGCTGACAGTAAAATACGGCTGTGTTCGTTACGCTACCAGGCATTTGTTATCGGTTGAATGGTGCGACAGTCCACTGCTAACATTACAAATGGCGGCAGCATGCAGCTCTGCGTCATGATATTAATTAGATGTGATAGGCCTGCAGGGACAAATCCGACCCAAAGTACGCAAAGAGAAAAAACCTAGAAAAGTGGAAACATAAAACGATTTGGCCTGAGGTCATGTATTCGACAATATCATTGGTTTATGGAGAGATATCCCAGTATTACCATATTTACACAGCTAGGCGTTGTCCGAGACCTATCTTTGTACCACATATCAAAACATATACATGTGTTCATGATTAAGTCCAAGCAAAACCGTAAATTCGAAACAAAATTCACGCTGATTGCCGCTTTGATGCGGACAATTTTCGGTTATATGTTATTATTACTATTGATTGTTTCCTTTAATAAACCATTATGCACTCAAACATTGCCAAGGCGACACCTTGAACTCTTGTCTTTGCTTGCTTGTAATTTAGCGTCGTTTTCAGTTCATACCCCGAGCACAGAAAGAAACTATGTTTGCACTTTAGGCCTATCTTGTTCGTGCAGACTGCATTAAGCTGTAGGTCAGACGGAATTCTCTGTTCTTGAACAACCTGACAATAATCATGCAATGACTCTATGATTCAGAGTCAGTCACTTTTTGCCATGAAAAACAGATGTATCTGTTCTGTAAGCCATGATCACCTTGTGCCGAGTCGATAGACATTGATGTGGAATTTACACGTGTTAAGGGAAGCTGATTACTACTATATGATATACATGTCCATATACAGATATATGCACAGGACTTTGAGCCTGTCAAACAAAACTAGATGCTTTCTCATTGTCAAAACATCTTTTTCTTCGTAGTTTCCCTTGTGTGTGACGTCATTGGTTCTGGACTGGTACGGGCAATCCACATCCGGGCACTTGTAACAGACAACCATAGTACTCGCCTATATCCGGTGCTTGAGGATGTGTGCAGGAAAAACAGCAGACCCAAACTAAAAAATGTATCTGGAAGCGTATCACCCCTTCAGTTCAAATGGGAAGCCCCCAAAACGGATACAGAAGACTTATGTGTTAATTTTAGGTGGGTGTCCGTCTCTGGTAAACTATGGTTAGGGTATGATGAAATGGTAAAATGGCTCTCTGGTAAAATGTTGTGAGATGATATCAGCTTCACTATATATCTCAATGCTATCTCAATAGGCACAACACCATGTGATGGGCAAAAGTTTTTATATTTATTGTTTGTTTTTAAAATTCACCCATAACCTTTGCACGACTTTCCTATATCCAGTTCATAATGGTCGCCGTTGTATGTTATAGATTTCATTTTTGTGTTACTAAAGCAAACTACCGTGGTTTTAAACTTTTGTAGCTCCGCTTGAATGCCGATAATTTTAAGTTTCGTTTATTTCGCCAGAATGGCTGCTTACACATGGGTATGAGACATAAATAATTATACAAAAGCCGTTACAACCATAAACAGTAATAAATGACAATTGATATGTTTTATTTATTTATTTGATTGGTGTTTTACGCAAGAATATTTCAGTTATACGACGGCGGCCAGCATTATGGAGAAAGGAAACAGGACAGGGCCCTGGTGGAAACCAACAACCATCCTGCTACGACATGATGTGTAAAGTTATTGACTGCTCTGTGATGCTGGCTAAGATGTCCAGCACGAAAAATTGTTGGAACAATAATATATGATGTGATCAATAACACAGAAAACATAAAGTCTTTAAAGACGTGAGGTGCATTTTCTTTGTTTGCTGGTTCCTCGCTGGTAGACAGGGTGTTCACTTTTGTCGGAAGTCAACTAGCTCTTCACCAGGGAACAGGCTCAGCTCCCCCTCCCGGTTTTAAATCGTGACTGAAGTCGCGAGAATTTGTCATACACCTGGGCTCAGTTTCACAAAGATGTTGTACACGTACGATAATCACACATATAGGACAATGGTACGGTAATAAAAAGACAAATATACGATAAAAAATGTTTTACGCCGCTTTGTGAAACTGAACCCCGATTGTCTGTAACACGATTGCACAAAAATCAGACCACTGTTAAAAAGGTGTAATACATTATGCTGTGCTGTATAAAATACCAGACAAATCAAGACTGTGTGTTCCCTTGTTCACCATGATTTATCTGACGTATTCTTACAATGTTTACACAGACTGAAATCCTTGCTTCAAAGTCTCCAGTATCTCCCATGCACACTGGCACGACCTGAAGCTCTGCCCCGTAACATGGGACACCAACAGGCAATGGTCTTGGTAGGCTAGATTTAGTGCAGGCTTTACGCGGCTTCATCAACAAACTGTTAAGCTCGTGCATTATTTCTATCATTTCTACTTCACACAATGTACTCTAATAGTCTTTCATCTAAACAGAATGATGTGTTGCTGCGGAATCATGTTTACGTACGAGTAATTGACATTTTCGTTTCTCAGTAAAATAAACACACAAGGTGCTTTTTAATACAGCTCACAGGTGAAATAAGTAAAGCATATTTATTTCATCTTCTGCTCAAGGCTATGTTTGTGTCCATACATGAGGACAACAGAGGAGATAACTTACAAAACATGCCCACGAAGGTAAAAGCACTTTTAGTCGACCTAAACCTTAGATTTCTAAACGTGGTATTTTTATAGCTGAAGTAAGGTGGTAAGGCAGTACCTCCATTCTTTGATTGGCAAATAAATTTCCATTCTGTTCCGAGATATACTCCCTGCGGCTCCAGTTCACCCCAACCTTAATTACGTATCATATGTACTTTGGATCTCTAAGGAATGTGCAAAACATCAAGGGCAAAATGCGCTCCATTACATGCAGTCAGCCAACAAGTAGGGATTACTGGAAATAGCCAGCCCAATTTAATATATCTCGAGTAACTACTTCGTGAAAATATAAGTTGCATTGCTAGAAAAGTGTACAAATACTTAAAACGTTTATGGTAATGATAAAACTCTTTTGCTATTGGCTGCTAATGGCCACACCCTGCTAGACAGAAGTGATATGGAGATAGTTGATAAACGTGTTTACAAATTGAAAGTAATTCAGTAAATGCCATCTGTGCCCAACGGGCAGAACGAGTACTAATTCCAGCTGCTGTTCACGACAGGACGGCCCAACAAGCTACTTTTACGTAACTAATTTGTATGAACTATTTTATGAGAAAACATGTATATAATATATTAATAGTGTGTTTTTTTTTTTCATTTCTGCCTGATAGCGTGAAATATGTTGACGACGAAGGGACCTATTATCGCATTACACGTGAAATATGCAAAGTATTAGGTAAGTAAACGAAAAAAAAAACCCAAAAAACAACCATATTCATCAGGTGTCTCATGTTAGACCGTCGGTGTTATTTTAATTATGCATAGCGTGATGGAGTGCTTCTGTAAACTCTTAAATCATTTTCCAAATTAAAGCCGACACACATCGGAGGTTAAATACAGAACTAATTGTCGTTATTATGTCTAGTATGAATTGGACTTTAATTTTTCTGATCTGAACCTTCAGGTCCTAACATTACATCACCTTAAACCACTCATTGGGCTCACTGGACAGCTAAATAAGCCGTTCAGTGGACCTTTGACAGTCCAGGTTGGTCTAAGACAGCTAAATAAGCAGTTTAGTGGGCTGTCGACAGTTCTGGGCAGTCCTGGACAGCTAAATAAGCCGTTCAGTGGGCTTCGAGAGTCCTGAACAGTCCCAGACAGCTAAATAAGCCGTTCAGTGGGTTGTCGACAGTCCTCGACCGTTCTCGACAGTTAAATGGCGGTTCAGTGGGACCTCGACGGTCCTGGTACCGGATTTCATGAAGCATACTTAGTATAAAGTAGTGCGTAACTAAGTACACTTCATTCAGTGGGCCCTCGACAGTTCTGGACAGTTAAATAAGTCGTTCAGTGGACTCTCGACAGTCCAGGTTGGTCTAAGACAGCTAAATAAACCGTTTAGTGGGCTCTCGACAGTCCTAAACAGTCCTGGACAGCTAAAAAAACCGTTCAGTGGGTTCTCGACAGCCCTGGACAGCTAAATAAACCGTTCAGTGGGTTCTCGACAGTCCTGGACAGCTAAATAAGCCGTTCAGTGGGCTGTCGACAGTCCTAGACAGCTAAATGAGCCGTTCAGTGGGCTGTCGATACTCCTGGGCAGTCAAGGACAGCTAAATAAGCCGTTCAGTGGGTTGTCGACAGTCCTGGGCAGTCATGGACAGCTAAATACGCCGTTCATTGGGCTCTCGACAGTTCTGGACAGTTAAATAAGTCGTTCAGTGGACCCTCGACAGTCCTAAACAGTCCTGGACAGCTAAATGAGCCGCTCAGTGGGCTTTCGACAGTCCTCGACAGTCCCGGACAGCTAATTGAGCCCCTCAGTGGGCTGTCGACAGTCCTGGACAGTCATGGACAGCTAATTGAGCCGCTCAGTGGGATGTCGACAGTCCTGGGCAGTCAGACAGCTAAATAAGCCGTTCAGTGGGCTGTCGACGGTCCTGGGCAGTCATGGACAGCTAAATGAGCCGCTCAGTGGGCTTTCGACAGTCCTCGACAGTCCCGGACAGCTAATTGAGCCGCTCAGTGGGCTGTCGACAGTCCTGGGCAGTCATGGACAGCTAATTGAGCCGCTCAGTGGGCTGTCGACAGTCCTGGGCAGTCATGGACAGCTAATTTAGCGGCTCAGTGGGCTGTCGACAGTCCCGGACAGCTAAATAAACCGTTCGGTGGATTCTCGACAGTCCTGGACAGCTAAATAAACCGCTCATTGGGCTGTTGACCGGACTGTCGAGAATCCACCGAACGGCTTATTTAGTTGTCCGGAACTGTGCAGGTCTGTCGACAGCCCACTTGTTCAGAACGGTCAACAGCCCAATGAGCGGTTTATTTAGCTGTCCAGGACTGTCGAGAATCCACCGAACGGCTTATTTAGCTGTCCGGGACTGTGCAGGTCTGTCGACAGCCCACTAAACGGCTTATTTAGCTGTCCGGGACTGTGCAGGTCTGTCGACAGCCCACTTGTTCAGAACTGTCAACAGCCCAATGAGCGGTTTATTTAGCTGTTCAGGACTGTCGAGAATCCACCGAACGGCTTATTTAGCTGTCCGGGACTGTCGAGGACTGTCGACAGCCCATTAATCGGCTTATTTAGCTGTCCGGGACTGTCGAGGACTGTCGACAGCCCACTAAACGGCTTATTTAGCTCTCCGGGACTGTGCAGGTCTGTCGACAATCCACTTGTTCAGAACTGTCAACAGCCCAATGAGCGGTTTATTTAGCTGTTCAGGACTGTCGAGAATCCACCGAACGGCTTATTTAGCTGTCCGGGACTGTGCAGGTCTGTCGACAGCCCAAAGAGTGGTTTATTTAGCTGTCCAGGACTGTCGAGAATCCACCGAACGGCTTATTTAGCTGTCCGGGACTGTGCAGGTCTGTCGACAGCCCACTAAACGGCTTATTTAGCTCTCCGGGACTGTGCAGGTCTGTCGACAATCCACTTGTTCAGAACTGTCAACAGCCCAATGAGCGGTTTATTTAGCTGTTCAGGACTGTCGAGAATCCACCGAACGGCTTATTTAGCTGTCCGGAACTGTGCAGGTCTGTCGACAGCCCACTTGTTCAGAACTGTCAACAGCCCAAAGAGTGGTTTATTTAGCTGTTCAGGACTGTCGAGAATCCACCGAACGGCTTATTTAGCTGTCCGGGACTGTGCAGGTCTGTCGACAGCCCACTTGTTCAGAACTGTCAACAGCCCAAAGAGTGGTTTATTTAGCTGTTCAGGACTGTCGAGAATCCACCGAACGGCTTATTTAGCTGTCCGGAACTGTGCAGGTCTGTCGACAGCCCACTTGTTCAGAACTGTCAACAGCCCAAAGAGTGGTTTATTTAGCTGTTCAGGACTGTCGAGAATCCACCGAACGGCTTATTTAGCTGTCCGGGACTGTGCAGGTCTGTCGACAGCCCACTTGTTCAGAACTGTCAACAGCCCAATGAGCGGTTTATTTAGCTGTTCAGGACTGTCGAGAATCCACCGAACGGCTTATTTAGCTGTCCGGGACTGTCGAGAACTGTCGACAGCCCAAAGAGCGGCGCATTTAGCTGTACATGACTGCCCAGGACTGTCGACAGTCCACTGAACGGCTTATTTAGCTGTCTGTGACTGCCCAGGACTGTCAATAAACCACTCATTGGGCTGTTGACAGTTCTGAACAAGTGGGCTGTCGACAGACCTGCACAGTGCCGGAAAGCTAAATAAGCCGCCGAGTGGGTTGTCGACAGTCTTAGACAGCCCCGGCGTGGCGTTCTTTGGCGTGAGGTAGCGAGTCATAACGTGCCATCTTAGTTACTGTGGTGTGCCAAGGTTTGTAAGCTCATGGAAAATGAATATTATATCTGAAATATATCAGGAAACATTTTATCAAAAATCCTAGTCGTTCAAATGACGTCTGGCATACTTTTGTTTGTGCGTTTACTAAAATAAGATAAAGTTGTTAATATAACTGAGAGCCCTAATAGTTTGAATATCTGTTTTAGCGTTAAGTAGAATACAGCGGAATCGCTGCATGCCAGAGTGATGTGCTAGCAGACTTTACTATTTATTTTATGTATTTGTGTGATTGGTGTTCTTGACTCAAGAATATTTCACTTATGCGACGGCGGTCAGATGTATATGCAGAGGAAACCAGTGTGCCCGTATAAAACAACCGCCCTTCGCCAGATACATGACACACCTGCTGGCTTCAAGTCCCAGCCGTAAACAGCGAGAGTATATTTAGCTCTCATAGAAACAAGTATTGAATTATACAGCATTTAACAATCATTTATTTACAGGTTGTGCCCACTATTTTCACGAGGACACTGGTCGTGTGACGTCGCAGAATTATCCCCAGCGATACAAAAATAACCTCAACTGTACGTACTACATCGTGCCTGAGAGCGGGCGACAACTCCATCTGCAGGTAGGGGGCACTTTAAAACACCTCACACTCGTTCTCGCTACTGGGTGCAAATAAGGACTGTCTTTTCAACATAGATTAAATTCTTGTGAAGAATGGGAGTACAGTGTGTATATAATAAAGCGATCCAATGTCAACACGTTTGAAGTGTTTGCGTACCTTAACAGTAAGTTCTCTGGTGTACCTGATATTTATTACTTACAGTTTCAACTGTTAGATTTGGAGCCGCCCTACGACAGCCAGTGCTTCGATCACGTGACTGTAGCAGGCGGAGACACGCCGGGTACACGGTATTGTGGAACGTTTTCGGACTTCCCTGCGGAAAACTTGTTTTTCTCCGCTGTGGATGGTTATTTAGAGATTCGGTTCTTGTCAGACATGAAGATTTCTGGGAAAGGCTTCAATGCAGCGTTCTACACCTTGGATCCCGCAGGTTAGTCGTCATGTCCTCCAGTGTACTGTTGTTGTTGTCTGATTTACCTAAGTGATCAGCCTTGACCATCCCAACACCACCTGTCTATACCATATGTTAACGCCCCATATCAAAAGTTGCAAGTCTGCTTCCATGGCAGCTACTAACACCCTCTGCCTTACTTAGAAGCATAGGTGTAAAGTAATACCGATCTGGTGTCTGATGAAGTCCAGCAGTCGTGAGTTTGCAAAGACTGTAGAAATTACGAGCTCAAACCAAATGTTACCATCACAACATGCTACCAAGATAAAACACAAAAAGCATGTCATTTGAGCTTTAACTGCCAACGCATTAAAAAGTGGCTACAAGAGTCGAAAGTGATGTATATAAAGCCCTGTGGCCTAGGGATGAATGGAATGAGGTCCTGAACATTCTAGCTCCGCTAACACGACACCATCCAAGTGATGGGGCGCTTGATTTGGAAATCGTCATCAAACTTTTTCTTGGAATAAAAATTATGTGACGTACGGTGACGACATTACTAGCCTCCGGTTCTAATAAAATCCGCTCGGTAACGTCGTACCTATCCCTTCTTTATAGTGGAAGAATGAACACACGACAATGTACCAGCGATGGAGAAGCTTTCCAAGAATAAAAAAATGTTCCAAAAGACCAAAACAAACCCTAAAGCACTGGGTGATGTGACATGAAATTACTTACAAAAAGCAGGTCGCCACATTAATCTGGGCATCGAGCGATAAATCGAGCATCTCATCTGCCACTGATGAGGTAACCCGCACGTTATGAACCGACCTGTGAGTGTTGGTTGAGGAATATTTGGATATGCCATATTCATGGCTACTCAACCCACATGAATATGGCGGGTTCAAATATTCCTCAGTGAACGGTCAGTGTACATGGACTAACGTCCAGTCGGCTCGGACATGAGCAGTCTCGTCATGTGATCAACATTATGTTGAAAAATACGTTAGACCTGAAATAATAATAATATAACAAAAAATATTTAAGCAATCAAACCAATTTCCAAAACGTGTGAAAAATTTCTTATTTCAGAATGTAACCGGACTGTTACAAGTCTAATAGGAACTGTGTCCAGTTTATCCTACCCAGGAAAATATTACCCATCTGTGGACTGTGTCACCCGCATACAAGTTCCAGATAGCTATACTGTTAGGGTTGTTCTGCACGACATGGACGTCCCCAGCACTGGCGGCTGTAAGCAAGACTACGTACAAATCAGCACAGGAAGTGGTGCCGACAGCGTTAATCTGGCGTCGGAATGGCGACGATGTGGCTCAGACAAAGATTACAGCTCCACTGAGTTGATCTTCGATTCTAGTGGATCATCCGTGGATGTACATTTTCACTCGGATCACGTGACGGAGGGAAAGGGGTTTAGAGCGTCGTACCGTGCCATCGAGTCCTGCGGTAACGAGACCGAGACTACCACCCACGGAACATTTGCCAGTCAAAATTATCCACAAAATTATTCGAACAGCCAGGACTGTACCAGCGTGATTCAGTTTAATACGAGCGCGTACCGCGTCGAGTTGAAATTCCAGACGCTTCACACAGAGTCCTCCGGGGACGCGGCTAGCGTTGACGAGGAGTGTACACTGGACTACGTGGAGATCGATAACGGCGATCGCGTACAGCGGCGCTGCGGAAATTGGCAAGGGAGAGAAGGCGAATTGCACTTCCGGTCTCAAGGCAGCACGTTGGTGATGAGATTTGTCTCTAACGACAGGATCACAGCCCCAGGCTTCCGGGTGACGTGGAATGCTATACTAAGCGACACTTCCGGTGCTATATGTCCCCAGGGATGGGAAGACTTGGAGAATTTCTGTTTCCAGATTAATCAGGACTTGAGCAGCTGGTTTGAGGGAAAGCTCGCCTGCCAAGACCGAGGGGCGGAGCTTGTTTCTGTGAGAGATGAGGAAATTCATGTCTTTATTCAAGCTGAAATAAAATCAAGGTAAGTACATTGTACCAAGACTAATTCATTAATTAAACCGTTTCTTGTGCATATACTTCCATGTACATATACACGCTCGTTTAGAAATAAATATTTCTAAACGAGGGTGACGTCATGGATGCGTTTGTTTCCCTCAGCTTCCTGTCCCTACTGATGTTCCCTGCTCGGTATTTCTTCTCACTTCAAGCCGACAGGAATATAATCTGGAAGCAGTTTGCTTCAGTGATGCAATACTCAGAAATACTTTCTTAAGAAATACTTTATTCTTAAGACGAATCAGACAGTGTAACTCTAATGTGGTATACCTGTATTTTGTAATATGTATTTAAGTGTCTTTTTCGGGGAGGAGAGGAAGGCATTAATGAGATTGCGAGAGATACTAACCGCACACAT
Organism: Liolophura sinensis; assembly: GCF_032854445.1. Taxonomy (NCBI): domain Eukaryota; kingdom Metazoa; phylum Mollusca; class Polyplacophora; order Chitonida; family Chitonidae; genus Liolophura; species Liolophura sinensis. Next base: position 12,663,718 of record NC_088303.1, on the reverse strand, counting down.
TACTAAAACATCTCCTTCAATTATTGCTTCAAACGTTTGAAAACGATGTTACAAGCTGGAATGAAACGATCGAATGATGGAATGAGTTCATAAGTTGTGTATCATCGTAGTAATACTTCAGCTGTATTTCATCAGACTGAAATTTGTTCGACTGAAAGATAGAAAGCTACCGACATCCGGCCGAAACAGGCCCCTATTATAATTTGAGTCAAGTACGAAAACAAGACGTAGGTCCGATGTGATTTCGTATTGTATCACACAGATGCATGAGCAGGTCGGCTGACACCGAAAAAGGATGTAGTTGGACACCGCGATCGCTGCGTTACTACAGTTTTATATATAGTAAATATAACGTGGAAGAATCAGCACGATGTAATTTGAGGAAAAAATGTTGTGGATAGTATACTCGGAATTTAGCGATAATCTCTTAAAGTTTCTGTAGGCCTTATCGTAGCAACATTACATAACTCTGTACTGGAGTACAGAAAGGATTGAAATATTTTTCCGTTTGGATATTTTTCATTCCGAGCTGCTGTTAGTCTTATGACTGGTAATATTTGCTTTTGCTTCTGTCTGTGACCTTAATCTTGTGACTACGTAACGGACTTAACGCCGTGGAAATTACATACATACCTGTCATTCAAAATAGTGTCTGTTTCTTATAAACAAGGGTTATGACAGTAGCTACCGCATCGGTGTGCGACGAATGCTGCTGTGAGTTCGCACTGAGGAAATGACAGTCAATCCATGGGTTGATTACTGCTGCTTTATTAGAACTGTTACTCCTTGTGTAGGTACACCGTTGAAGCAAATTCGCACGCTCCGCAAAACCATACATCAATCCAGTTCACAAAGCTCCTTACACGTGAAACTAAAAACAAAGAACGATATTATATTTAGCGTACAATCGTATATCTGAATTTACGTTATTAAAGTCACGAAAAGTGGACAAACTGTGACATCTCCTGTCAGTTATCGATAGCTTCAACTCCTACGCAGATTCACACTCATTGTACTCTTAGGTAACATAAAATAAACATGTTTACATCGTAAAAACATTATCTGAGCTAATTCAGAGAAATACATACCACCATGGATCCTCAAAACCTCGCAACAACACAAGTTCTGAGCTGCCGTGACAACCGAAAGTCACTCGATGACGTTTTCATGGCACCTACGTCACAGAACGAGGAAGTCGTAAAGGGGCGACAACTCCCTATCTGTATTGACTACAGTAACAAGGGTCGTGTCATGCAAATCATGATAGATTATCATCGAGATGACAGTGTTGTTGAAGACACTTTTAAGCACATTGCAATAGAAAAGTTGACCTTGGGGACTGGTTGTTTTCGGTTGACAGCCATTGGAACTTTAGTCTCAATCGTACCATGCACAAACAAATCAGTTAGCCTATTCACAGAGCAAAATGGGTCAACAATGCCTGTCAGGACAGTATCATTTTCATTACATCCTACATACAGCCCTCATTTTCAGTTGTCACTGCCGTGAAATGACTGGAAAATTTATTTCATATAGCTCAAGGCAAGTGTTATCTGATAGGTTTTTTAGAAACCACGCAGTTTATCATGTAGTGAAGCGATTCCAGAATGAACATGGACAATAACGCTTGCCAGCAATGGTCATTGCTACAGCTTCCGCTAAGTTGATCGGGTTTTGTATTCAACATTTACCTCCAGAATTGACTTGGATTTGAAAGGTGAACAACAATTGCAACATTTAAGTGGAATGACTCAAACGTGGCAAAAGCATTAAAACAAACGAGCGATTTCCGGTGTCGTGCGTCACTTGAACGTCACTGCAGGCATTTACAGAGGTTAACATGGTGCATTTGAAAACTGCATGCATTTTTTTTTTCTTGCCGATTGTTTCATTGCTCTTTTATGCCGTATTTAGGAAAATTTCATTTATTTGATTAAGGGAACAACCGTCCTGTGCAAGGTACCTGACAGGCCTGCCGACTGAAATCCACAAACATAATAGCACAAAATGGATACGAACACCCCGCCTCACTAGCCTACAGCTTGGTACCTATCAACAGAAATCAATAGATTCTCTGGCCAGCAAGGACATTTTTTCCGTTTTTGTGTATGTTTGTGTGTGTTTTTTATACAGTTTTTTAGTGTATGTCTTGTCAATCTCTTTGATGGAACATAATTTCCGTGCAGAATATTTAGAGGGCACTCCTTGAATGGTGAAGATATCTCAGTCAAATTGCCGAGATTATTTCCCGTGGATGTTGTATAGTCTCATAACAATCCTTAATGGCATTCACCTGTAGGAAGCGGATATCAAGAATCAGCCGAGGCCTCTGTAAAGGCCAAATGTCCGCTTTGTTCTGCACTGATTAGCACATAGCACAAGATTTATGTAACGTAAATGTCAAGTACTTAGATGTAAGCTCTCGAGTCATCAATGGGTCATCATCGGATATTAACGGGTTGATGAGTAAGGGATCCCAAAGCCGCCTCGATTGCCTAAAGGCACGTCAGGGGAGTCGTTTAGCACATTTTCCAACTCCAGCCGGCCACGAGATTATGTGTTAGCCGTATAGGAAGATGTATGGAGAAAATGCCTTATACACTGTATATGGCGAATAAGCGATGGATTAAGTAGTAGTCTGACATGTTGTTTGTTGTATGATGTATACGATGGGTTGGTTTGTTTGGAGATTATACTATGTGTTGGTTTGTTGGGGGATCGTACGATGGCTTTGGTGGTTGGGGGATTGCACGATGTGTTGGCTTGTTTGAGGATTATACGATGGGTTGGGTTGTTGTGGGATTATACGACGTGTTGATTTGTTTCGGGATTGTAAGATATGTTGGTTTGTTTGGGATTTTACAATGTGTCGGTTTGTTTGGGGATTGTACGATGTGTTGGTTTGTTGGGGGTTGTACCATGTGTTGGTCTTTTGAGTGATTATATGATTTGTTGGCTGGTTGAATGTACGATGTGTTGGTTTGTTGAGTGATTGTATGATGTGTTGGTTGGCTAATTGTACGATGTGTTGGTATCTTGAGGGATTGTATGATGTGGTAACTGCCTGATTGTACGATGTGTTGGTTTGTTGACTGATTGTATGATGTGTTGGTTAGTTGATTATGAGATGTGTTGGTTTGTTAAATGATTGTATGTTGTATTGGTTGTGTGATTGTACGATGTATTGGTTTTTTGAGTGATTGTACGATGTGTTGGTTTGTTGAGAGGCTGTACGATGTATTGGTGTTTTAAGTGATTGTATGATGTGTTGGTTTCTTGGGACGTTGAACGATGTGTTGGTCGGCAATTCCCCCAACAAACCAACAGGTCGCACAATTGTTGGCATTGTGCGACCTGTTGGTTTGTTGGGGGGATTGTACGATGTGTTGGTTTGTTGAGTGATATGAATGATGTGTTGCTTGGCTGATTGTACGATGTGTTGCTTTGTGGGGGATTGTACGATGTGTCGGTTGGCTGATTGTACGCCATGTTGTTTTTTGGGGGGGATTGTATGATGTGTTGGGTTGTTGGAGAATTGTACGATGTGTTGGTTTATTGGGGGATTGTAGGATATGTTGGTTTGTTGGGGGGAATGTACAATGCGCTGGTTTGTTGAGTGATTGTATGATGTCTTGGTCGGCTGATTGTATGATGTCTTGGTTTGTTGAGTGATTGTACGATGTGTTGGTTGTTGGCATTGTGCAATATGTTGTTTATTGGGGGATTGTAAGATGTGTTGGTTTGTTGACTGATTTTATGATATGTTGGTTGGCAGATTGTACAGTGTGTTGGTTTATTGAGTGATTGTATGATGTCTTGGTCAGCTGATTGTACGACACGTTGGTTTGCTGGGAGATTGTACGATGTGTTGGTTTGCTGGGGCATTGTACAATGGGTTGTGTTGTTGGGAGATTGTACGATGTATTGATTTGTTGGGGGCTTGTACGATGTGTTGGTTTGTTGGTGGATTCTACGACGGTTTGGGTTGTTGGGAGATTGTGCGAAGGATTGGGCTGTTGGAAGCTTAAACCATGTGTTGGTTTGTTAGGGGATTGTACGACTTGTTGGGCTTTTGGGAATTGTACGATGTATTGATTCGTTGGGGGCTTGTACGATGTATTGATTTGTTGGGGGCTTGTACGATGTGTTGGTTTGTCAGGAGATTGTATGACTTATTGGGCTGTTGGGAATGTACTGATTTGTTGGGGGCTTGTACCATGTGTTGGGTTGTTTGGGGATTGTACTATGGGGTGAGTTGTTGAGAGATTGTACCATGTGTTGGGTTCTTGGGGAATTATACGATGTGCTGGTTTGTTGAGATGTACGATGGGTTAGGTTATTGGGAGATTGTACGATGTGTTGATTGTTGGGAGGTTATACGATGGGTTGGGTTGTTGGAAGATTATACGATGGATTGGGCTGTTGGGAGATTGTACGATATTTTGGGTTCTTTGGGAATTGTACGACGTGTTGGTTTGTTGGGGTATTGTACGATGGTTTGGGTTGGAAGATTATACAATGGGCTGTGTTGTTGGGAGATATTATACGATGTGTTGCTTTGTTAGGGGATTGTACGATGTGTTGGGTTGTTGGAAGATTGTACGATGTGTTGGTTAGTTGATTATACGATGTGTTGGTTTGTTAGGGGATTGTACGATGTGTTGGGTTGTTGGAAGATCGTACGATGTGTTGGGTTATTGGGTGATTATACGATGTGTTGGTTTGCTAGGGGATTGTACGATGTGTTGGGTTGTTAGGGGATTGTACGATGTGTTGGGTTGTTGGGGGATTGTACAATGTGTTGGTTTGTGGAGAGTTTGTACGATGTGTTGGTTTGCTGACGGTTTCTACGATGGGTTGGGTTGTTGGGATATTGTAAGATGTGTTAGTTTGCTGAGGGTTTGTACGATGGGTTGGGTTGTTAGGAGATTGTACGATGTGTTGGTTTGTTGGGGGTTTGTGCGATGTGTTGGTTTGCTGAGGGTTTGCACGATGGGTTGGTTTGTTGGAGGATTGTGCGAAATGACTGGTCTGCCCTTATTGACAATCAAAACCTTGGATTGCATGCTCTTTCATTTGCTATCAGCATATCATCAGTCTGCTGATGAGGACGTTTGTACTTTCTCTGGTCGAGTATAAAAAGTAGAGCTAAATAACTACGCTAATACCATAATTAATTCACTCTCTGTGAAACCATGGTCTCGTTTGAACAACTGCTGTACCAGTCTCACGGTCGGACGCATCTGCTCATTAGTGCACGACCGAAAGTCAATGTAATTTGTAGACGCGTGGCAGGATTTGTAGACTAGATCTTCTCGACTGATTACTGGAACTAAAAGGCCTCCTGATCAGGATTAGGCTTACGTGTTGCCAGATCTGTGGGTAGTATATTTAAGTATTATATAATAATGTGCAACCTTTTGGATGCTGGTGGGTTTCCCTTCGGGCACTGGTCAATTTTCTCCCGCTGTAATGCTGAACGTCGTCGTAAAAGTGATATATTCATGAGTACGGAGTAAAACACCAATCAAATAAACAAGTAAATAAATAAATAAATTAATATTAATTTGCATTAATTCTGACGGCGACAAGATAATTCCTTGACTGGTGGGCAGGTGTGAGAGTATCACTAACTACCACCAGAATAAAAACTAACTGGTTAACAGTGGTAAACTTGAATACCTGAAACCATGAACACTGGAACCTACTCAAGTAGGTAAGATATAGTACTATGTTGGCACTCCGAGGAAGCATTCGAAATATGAAATGCTGTTATTAAACTACCTATGGCTGTTTATCAGCCGTGACACAGTGAAAACATTGTGTGGAAGTGACAGAAAGAAAGACATGATCCTAGCATGCCCTTTTTCTTGGTACGTCCAACGAAGAGTCAGTTCCACAGAGGGCGCTGGCTGAACGTAGATGACATAATGTGGCAATGTTTACTGAATGGGTGGTCATGATAACTGCTTGTTATGACTGTACGGGAAACAGTGCGATGATTGTACGGGAAACTGCGAGCCATTATTGTATGGGAAAATGTGTGAGCCATGATTGTGTGGGAGACTGTGTAAGTCATGATTGTGCGGGAAATTGAGTGAGCCATGATTGCGCGGGAAACTGTGTGAGCCATGATTGTGCGGGGAACTGGGTGAGCCATGATTGTGAGGAAAACTGTGTGAGCCATGATTGTGCTGGAATCTGTGCAAGCAGTGTGAAATATAACTGTGCGAGCGTAATTGAACGGGAAACTGCAAGCCATCATTGTACGGGAAACCGTGTGAACCATCATTGTACGGGAAACTGTGTTAGCCATGATTGTGCGGGAAACTGAGTGAGCCATGCTTGTACGGGAAACTGCGTGAGTCATGATTTTACGGGAAACTGTGTGAGCCATGATTGTACCGGAAACTGAGTGAGCCATGATTGTAAGGGAAACTGTTTGAGGCATGATTGTCAAATATAGCCCTGCAAACGCACATTTCACTCGAACGAGCAGGGTCTCCTAAATACAAAGTATCGCATTTGATTCTTACGATACGTTTCATCGATTGAGACTGGGATAAGACGAGAGAAAGTGAGATTGGGAATATAATTTCAGTGAAAGAATGTGGTTTATACCAAACTATGTTTTGTCATTATTGTGAAACATTATGCGTAAAAAAGTGGGGAAAAAATGTGGAATTGTTTTTTCGCTTGCGAATCGTGAGATTTTTTTATTTGAACAAAACCTTCAGAACCTTATGAGGCAGTATTTTACACCCCATAGCTAGACACGAAACTAAAAATATACAGGAATGGATAAAGGATTGATTTAATAAGTAATCCTCTTCACGCAGTAATTATCGTTATTACCTTATTTGCATTATGAAATCCTGTAACATAAATAGACTCATGTAATCATACGTTGATATTCATGTATTACTGGTGCTATATTGATTCCTTCATGAACTAGTTAGGACACATTTGTTCTTGCTGTGAAAGGTCGTGTAATAGTGGCATATAGGGTACATGGGAATTGTTTACCAAGGGAGACAACCATCGTAGGTCTGCTTTTTAGGCTTATGAGTTACCTTAATCCAAAACAGTAGACGCGTAAAAATCACGTTTTTGTACCCTGAAATTGATTGATTTCTACGTCTACGTTCAATTGTTGAACAATATTAACTTTTGTTTCCTCATTCCAGGACGAACGAGAGTTTCCCGCAAACATACTGGATAGGAGCCAATGACCGCCTGTTTGAAAACGACTTTTACTGGGTGGATGGAACTCGCGTGGAGACGTATTGTAAGTCAAAATCTGGCATAGAGAAAAGTATTTAATCAGAAAAGTAATCACAAATGTATTCTTCCAAAAATACCCGTTACTATGTTGAAAGGTTTTCTGTTTTCAAAAGCTCATTTTGCTTACGGCAGAATGAAAACATGAAACAGTACGTTTCTGAATAATGTTAACCCACACCCCTATCACATCTAACACTTAATGTGGAAAACTGTGATTGCAAGTCTGGGGCCTTTGCGCGTGATTGTATATGGTGTGGTACGTCACACATGGATAAGTTCGTCAGTAACTTGTCAGAGACCTGTGGTTTATCCCAGGCACTCCGGTTTCCTGCTAAAACTGGCCATCATTGTATAAGTATAAAGACCATTTGAATCACGCTAAACAACATTCACATAAATGAAATAAACAAATGCAACATCATATTAATTAAACCAGAGCTTTCGCTTCGTAAGGGGTGGACCAGTACATGTCCCGAAATCATGGACCCGAATGGCGTTCGTTATTTGTACCTTATTAACGTTCAAGCATTTCCACAACTCTGTTTGATTAGACTGGTTTCCGGGATGGCCTGAGTATGATTATGACGTCAAACAGCCGAGTGATGATGGTTATGCTAATGAGGACTGTGTCGAGCTGCGCAGGAACTTCCGGCTCCCGTTGAAGGGAGACAAGCAGGTGACAGATTTTTACTGGAATGACAGGAACTGTGAGGCGAAAAACGGCTACATCTGTCAGATGTACAAACGTCAAGGTAAGGAGACACTGAGACAAGATTGTTAACAGCAGTCTGACAACCCGTCTGTCTGACCACTCATCTGCTTGACAACTCGTCAGTCTGACCACTCATCTGTCTGACCAATTATTTGTGTGACAACTCGTCTGTCTGACAATTCATCTGTCCAAGCGCGATGGTTTCAATGCGTTACGTGCACGGAACTACGATGGCATTTAGATCATTGTAGCCGCCATTCCATTTACATGTAACGTTAAGATTATTAGTGGCCTATTGTCCTATACCTCACGGGGCCTCCGTGGCTCAGTCGGTTAAAGCGCTAGCGCAGCGTAATGACCCAGGAGTCTTTCACCAATGCGGTCGCTGTGAGTTCAAGTCCAGCTCATGCTGGCTTCCTCTCCGGCCGTACGTGAGAAGGTCTGCAGCAACCTGCGGATGGTCGTGGGTTTCCTCCGGGCTCTGTCCGGTTTCCACCCACCATAATGCTGGCCGCCGTCGTATAAGTGAAATATTCTTGAGTACGGCGTAAAACACCAATCAAAAAAAAAAAAAAAAAAAATCCTATACCTCACGAGACAAAACACGTGTGTCCTGGCTAAGACACTGCATGTGCCCTAGCAATAGGAAACAGTGTGCTGTAGCAAAAATAGCATGTCCTAACAAAAATATGTGCCCTAGTGAAAGGAATACTGTGCCCTAGCAGTATGAAATGTCATTTTGAATATTTAAACCAATAAATCAGTAAAACGTTTATTCCTATAATAACTATATTTATAAGGCTGAAGTAACCCTAAGTTTCCTCTCACGACAATGCTTGCAGCCGTCGTGAAAGTAAAATATTCTTGAGTACGGCGTAAAACGCCAACCAAATAAATACATAGATGGAGATACACAATGTGGCGCTTAACCTTAATCATTCATTCACTCATTCACTCAGTCATGCGGCAGTATATCAGGAAAGAGAACATCGTGGCCAGTTTAGTGGATAATTCAATAATCAGGGCTGTGTTAACTGAACTGTTGCTAAAGGACTAAAGCTTAAGGTGGTGTGCAAATTTCAGGAAAATAAATTTTTTGTCGGAAACAGTAAGTTAAAGCGTTAAAAAGCTAATATGCCTCTTTGACAGTGATCTTCTTTATATACATCTTGTGGGAAGCATGTAGGCCCTATTCTACCATCTATTATATAGCGACAATTTATGTTTAGAAACTACCAGGTAAACTGACATCTGTGTGTTATAATTCACACATGGCGACACCTGCAAAGAAGGATTGGTTACAAAGCATTTAAAGAACAAGTTGAGAAGAGTAATAATAACTTGTCGCCTGTCTAGTGTCGTGTGACACTTCATATTTTGCCATCATGCTTTCAACACGGCGCCCTGCATTAAACCGGAAGTTGCATGTTTGTTTCAGCCTATTAGCCATGTCAATGTCTAGTTTGCAACACCATGTTAGTGGGTAGTACGCTCTACACAGTGTTCCAAACGTTACAAATAGTAACGCCTCTGTCAAAAATAAAAATACATCCCCGGAGTGTGTAATTTATAGTGTTGAGGAGAACCAAATCTCACGAATCTGTACCTAACGTGATAAGAATCGACTTTGATTTTTCCATAAGGTGGATTATTATCTGAGCAGTAGAGGCCAGTATCTTGTGATCGCTGTGTGCCTCGCTGATCCTCGTACGGCCAGCTCTTAGATCTCTTCATAACTGGTTCCTGTACAACGCTGTTGTAAGCACCACTCTGTAGATGACGACGACCACACTTCGCTGCTTACCAATATCATAATTACAAACAGTGTCCGTCTCCTAGCGCATGGCTGTCAGTCTATATCACAGGTTTTATCGCTTCTTTGCATGCCAGGTTATACTGAAATAGCTTGATTGCTGTATAAAAACCCGATACGTATCCTGTTTAGCACGGTGTGATTGGTTACTACAGGCCGACGAAATGTCCAATATTCCACCTTTGTAGTTTTCATTTTACGGACAGTTTATGTCCTTTGGTCAGTCAGAATGACCCAGCTGAGAATAAACCTTTTCAGATGTGACAGAAAGCTTTTCTCCGTACCGTTAGTTATGGAATATACAGCCAATAGAAATATGTGCTTTGTTGCGGCTTTCATGCTACAGAATATTTACTCAGCCTTAATTGCTTTGCGTAAACATAGCATAATTGTGCATGTAATGTGGCATATGTGCAATCCTACCTCCGCCTGTACAGAGTGGCTTTTGACTCTTCAAAACACGAGTGACACAAAATGTCAACTGTTGTTTTCAGTTCACATTGTATACCATCGTGTGACATTTTTCCTTGTCTGCAGTTTTTTCTTTAAAAATCTGTTCCTTCCTAATGATATTCACCCTTCACATTATGTAACCTTTATTTCATGACTTAGGTACAAAAGACCATTTTTCCTTTATTGTTCATTTCCCCCTGTTTCCCTGTGTCTTCTACGCGCATTCAGCTTTCACCAAGGTCTTTGCTGGGTTGAAAATTTAATCTTTTCCTTAATTACATATTTGTATTTATATTCTAATGTTCACCGTAAAACAACAATCAAATAAATAAGTAAAATTATTTGTTTGTTTTTCATGTCTATTGGACCAGTTTGTCTATTTGAAAATGCTTGTACATTTAAAAGCCCACGACTATAACAAAACAGGTTTTCCATCGCCTTAAATACCATCAGTAAATCAATCTGAAGTATTGGGTTTTGCACGTGATGGTTGTTTGTGGTGTGAACGCTCTTCTGCCGGAAGTTTACCATAGCCTTAGATAAAAGACAAAAGCCATGGCGGGAACTCGGTGCGCGTGCTGATAACGTTAACATTTAGAAACCAGAATCTACAAAGAATAAATCACTGTACACATTGTAACTCAACTGAATGTGCCCCGCTGATTACACGATAGACAGACACAAAAATGTCGCATCTGTTCTCTCCTCACTTAACACGATATACAGGTGATAATAATGTAACAGTAAACCGTATAGGCAATATTACAAGCATTGCTCAAATTTGTAATTCTCCTATCAAAACGATTGCATTCGCTGTCACTACTTGCACGTTTTTCACGTTGCTGTTGTTACAGTGGATCGCCCGAAACCGCAGGAACGACCTGCATGCAATGATTCCATTGATCTATCTCCTCAATCACCCGGCGGAAGAATAACAAGTCCAGGATTTCCGGCGAACTACTCAGATTTCCTGAAATGCATTTACAGCATCCGCGCCCCAATAGGATACCGCATCGAAGTGGAATTTGATACGTTTGATATAGAAGAGTCGGACAGGTAAGTTATCTGTGGCTGAAGGCAAATTTACTAGATGATTTGTACTCACACAGTTATGCTGTCAATCCGTATTGAGTTGAAGCAATGTCACTAAATCCCACTTTTTTGGCATCGTGACGACTGCGACTGGTAACGTGACGCTCTATTCGGTTTTTCCCCCTAATAAACATGAATCAGAAGAAATCATGTCATGACCTAAAAAGCCGTCAGAAGTGAATAATCAACTAAATATGCACATAAAAATAAACGTAAACCACATTCATCTTACCCATGCAAAGTGGTGTTGTAAAGTTACCATGGGAGACAACTACCTGTTCTTCTTCAGAACGTTAGGCAAATAGTAGACATACACACACTCCCATGTAAGGCAAATCATAGACATGACATACACACACAGCCTCAGGTAAGGCAAATCGTAGACATACACACACAGCCTCATGCAAGGCAAATCGTAGACATACATACACAGCCCCATGTAAGGCAAATCGTAGACATACACACAGCCTCATGTAAGGCAAATCGTAGACATACATACACAGTCCCATGTAAGGCAAATCGTAGACATACATACACAGCCTCATGTAAGGCAAATCATAGACATACACACAGCCTCATGTAAGGCAAATCGTAGACATACATACACAGTCCCATGTAAGGCAAATCGTAGACATACATACACAGCCTCATGTAAGGCAAATCATAGACATACACAGTCTCATGTAAGGCAAATCGTAGACATAGACAAACAGCCTTATGGAATGCAAATCATAGACATATTCAGCCTCATGTAAGGCAAATCGTAGACATACACAGTCTCATGTAAGGCAAATAGTAGACATACACAGCCTCGTGTTAGGAAGATTGTAGACATACATGTTCGGCATCTTCACATTGTCATTCAAAACTTTGCCCTCTACTTTCTACTTCCAGGTTCAGTCAAAAGTTGGTAATTGTACCAGATTAAAGACTAATCGGCTGAGATTACATATTGTTTCTGTTCCAGTTGCACTTTTGATTATCTAAGTATATCCCCTTTTGCCAAGTCGACAACTGACTCCTCAACTCAACGACTCTGCGGTAACTACGACAAGCGGTTGAAGCTGCTGCGCCACCTGTCGGCGTCTAATCAGCTAACCATCACTTTCCACTCTGACCACAATGTAGTGGCGGGTGGCTTCGCAGCCAACATTAGGCTGGTGGAGGGTAAGCCAGCTTCATGTCCATTCTGTGTAAATATTCAGCATTCATAAGAAGTAGTTCGACTAAAATCCTGCTGTTCAATCTCATATACATGATACCTCGAATGTGTTACCACCCGCCAAAATTGTCCCAACATCTGTAGGTAACTTACCGCCTCACCTCCCCCCTCCCAACCTACGGATATAGGACCCGGGGATATATGATTTGCGTTTATTTATTTCCAGTCTCGTGGACATGTGGGAACGGCTCCTGGATTGCTTTTGGGCTCCACTGTTATGCTGTATTCATCTCGACGCTCCTGGACCATTCCATGGCCACTGCTCTCTGCCAGGACATGGACGCCGTGCTTGCCGAACCAACCACTGACGCAGAGAAGATCTTTGTGGCTAACTTCCGTGAGCGATTTGGTCCACAAAGACCATCTTACTTCTCCCATAGCTTTACATAGAATAGATCTGAATGCAATTCACGTGATGGTTATATTCCGTAACTAGAAATACTGGGAATGGACAGGTGCACTACATCGATCATGCAAACGATAGATTCTGCGTGACGGCAAAGAAAACATGCTATTTTTTTTCATCTCGAGGTCAATAAAATGTTGAGTTGAAGGACAAATAGCTAGACAAGGGACTGTATTGTCCCTGCTCAATCGTCGAATTAAGGCCCAAGTCATGTTGACAATATGACACTGCCATTTATTACTACTCAATAAATGCAACGAGGAAACCTTTCCTTTCTAAAACATGTTGGGTCCAACCCACGTAGTGTATTTATTTCTGTCTTTTTGATGACGTCATGCTCACCAAACATTGTTTCCCCGTTGCACATGTTTTGCACATTACGTATGTTTTATGCACTACGCACGTTTTGCCAGAGATCAGCGTAAACGTAGATTGGCTTAGCTGGGAAAAATGTTTCCTATTGTCCATTTTGAGATAGTAGTTCGTTAACACCTCATCCAAGTTGCCAAAGAGAGAGTTTACGTCCGCCCTGTGTGAATCCTGTCACTGACATATACCATACTGTATCAAAACTACTTGTACCTGTATACTTTTTACAATTCGTGATTTCTAAACATATTCTATCTTATATCTTTACATGTAAATATGCAATTCAATGTAGAAATTAATGAAATATACATTTCAATAGAGAAATTAACAAAATATACCATGAAGAGTTGTGTACGGAAGGGAGACAACAATCGTCAAGATAGCATTTTAACTGAAGTGAAGGACAGCATCTGACTAATGTTTATGTCCACTGAAAGACTGCCATCCAAAGTATCTTAAACCGGCAGTAAATATTTTTTTAAAATTTTTTTCAACCCAGTAAAAGTTTAGTGAACCTTCGTCTGCATTATCGAGAGAAAGGTGACGTTACGTTCAGAGAAAAGCATATATCATATAAAAAATAAGCACATAAGATTTGATTAGTTTTAGGCGTTATCCGCTGAGATGCCGTTTTCTCATTCCCATAAACCTTCGACGTCCGTAATGAATTTTTCACTGACATTGGTTATTTAGCAACTGCGTACTGTTTCCATACTAAACACTAACATCATCGACAAAAAATGTAGGCTGTTTGGGAATACGAATGTGGTTTGGGCCTAGAATGTTTGCTACTGTCTGACATCATTTGTGATACCTTCGTTGAATATTACACGGCTGAATGTATATCAACTGATTTTACGTCTGTGGTGGTCCGTAAATGATACAGGCCTGCCCCACAACTCTTTGTGAAATGGCCTTCGGCTACACATAGCTAAATCGTTGTCAACGATTTCAAGATAATGTATTTTGCAGTGGTTCTGTGTTATGATATGTCACTTCATCGAGTGAATGAGTAACTTCACAGCTTAGGTTGTGTAATCTGATAGCAACGTGTTTGATTGGATAAAATTGTCAAGATGGCCGCATTGTCATTTTATTCTACATGTTACTCGGGGAAACCTCATTAAAATAAAAAAAGTATGACACTTTTTAGAAAGCTTGAATAACCTGTTTTTGGCTGAAATATGTTTTAACCTGGTGTTTTCTTGTTCTTTAATGGCTTGAAAGATTCTAAAGTTTATATGGGCCAAGCATTTACCGAGTGTAAGGTCAAAATTATTATCTCTTTCCAGCCTAGAGAATATTTGTAAACACCTTTCAATGTGAGATATATGTTACAAAACACATATAATATAATATAATATAATGTAATGTAATGTAATGTAATGTAATGTAATGTAATGTAATGTAATGTAATGTAATGTAATGTAATGTAATGTAATGTAATGTAATGTAATGTAATATAATATAATGACTTATAGGCCTAGGGCTTATCAATAGTAAATATATTACCGGTACTAAATATTCGTTACTGTGAAATGAAATGTGTGAGATGTCACATTGCAGTGTCAAGTGCAACTACAGGAGAAAGGAAAATATGGGTGCCTGGAGTTGAAGGTAGGCGTATATTGCATTTGTTTTCTTGAAAATGGCTGCTCTAGTTGTAGGGGGTGAAATGGCGCAGGTTTGTGCAACAGAACGCTTATATAATAGAACATTACCTTCTTCATACCTGGTTACATTCCCGTATGCAAATGATTTTCAGAATTTAACACTAGTATTTGTTATGGCCTTATTATGTAGCCTTTTGCAAATAAGTGGATACACGCTAGAGATTTTGAATTTTTTATGGTGAATGATCGATGTGATTGATTGAGTCAAGCATTGCTTGGTTTATTTCTTTCAGAGATTAAGCCGAATCCCTAAAACACTGATTTTGTTTACCAGCAGGTGATCGGTGTTCTACTTTGTCTCTCGGTAGTCACACAGGAACCCTTTTGGTGAAGGGACAAAACCATGCTCTACTAAACTGGATTCATCTGCAGCCGTCATTCTGGAGGTGAGTTTCACAGGACTAAATTGTACAATACAGTTTTATGTTTTCTCCATTGCTTCCGTGCAGGAGGAGCAAAAACAGAATGTTTATGAACACTAGAAATGCAGTCATGTGTTAATTCTGCATGTATTAGTTTGTTTGCCCTGTTGACCCAAGAAGACCTGGTAAAGCAAACTACCCTAAGTTCCGTCCGTTCTTTTGGAAATCATCAAACGCCTCTGTGTCTGGTGACGAGCTGTGTCTGTTCTTCCTTGATTATCGTCATTAGACACCTAAGCAAATCACTGGCATCATCCGATGTCCTCACCATGTAATCTTCATTGTTTTATCCACCAACAGATGTCTAATCGTGCAATGATCTGTCGAGTGTAATTTGACACCATCATTTGTCTTCACACAGTGCATTTTCTGTTTTTCCGGCAATTCCTCTTTTAGCATCATCAAATGGTCAATCAATCTATATGCGTTTCTGTTTAACATGATCAAATGCCCTCGAGTTCTTTCCTGTTCAGAGTTTGGCTTTTTTTAAGCACTTGAAATTAATGGCATAAGTCTTAAGTTGCTTGATAAATGCGAACCCTGGTATCTCTCCCTGGCGAGGACAATGGAGTAACTTGGCGACAAATCATTTCCGTTACTCATCGTTCAGAAATACAAGAATGTCACCTGACATGTAACCTGTGTTATCAAATCCCTTTTGTGTTATTCTTTTTCTTAGATACCACCCAAAAGCGCGATGAAATGAGCAGCAAGGAATTAAGCGGAGAATGGCGGCTTACCCAAATATCCGGACAACTTACGAAAATAATGTGGAAAGTATCTTACATATAACATTACCAGAGACTTACCGAATTTCCCTTAACATATCCTCTATGGATATTGAATACCAAGAGCACTGTTTATACGATTCTCTTACCATTCTACAAATGGAAGAAGGCAATAAAAGTCAAACGTTTTGCGGCCGAGAATCTGGTGATATACACTACGTGACTTCAGGAAATCACGTGACCATTAAGTTTCGGAGCGATTATTCGATTGGAGGACGAGGTTTCTCTCTCAGTTGGCTTGGGTACAACATCTCCAAATGTAACTGGGAAAGCGACGCCTTCCAGGTGTCATCCAAAGCTTTAACAACCCTCTATCCTACTTTGATAACATGGACTGTGTAATATCAATAAAAGCACCGGATGGTTTTAGAATTTATTTAGAGATAAGACTTCTGGATATGTCTCGCACTGGGAATTGTTCAGATTACTTGACGTGGATCTTGGGGGCGTGGTTACGCAGCTGTGCTCAGAGCACAACCAAGATAACGGTCTCCTCAGCTACTTGTCCACTAGTGGCCAGATGACCCTCACCTTCCACTCTGACGCTGCAGATGGGGGCAAGGGATTCGAGGCCAGCTTCCGGAGAGGTACGTGTCCGCTTATAACTTACACGTGAACAGTTTGGTCTGTGGTTAGACAGTTCTAGTGTTAAATATGCCTTATTCGTAATATGGCTACGAATGGTATATGGATGTCGGACATGACGCTTTATATTTATTACTCCACGCCTCAGAAAAAAATGTTGCAGATTTTATTTTGAATGTAGTAAGTTTATATGTGTGCAGATTTATAACTGTGGTGTATTTATATATGTGCAGATTTCTGACTGTAGTTTGTTTATCTGTGTGCAGATTTCTGACTGTAGTCTGTTTATATATGTGCAAATTTCTCATTGTAGCAGATTGCATGTGTGCAGATTTCTAATTGTAGTATGTTCATGCGTGTGTAGATTTTTAACTGTAGTATGTTTGTATGTGTGCAGATTTCTGACGGTAGTATATTTATCTATGTGCAGATTTCTGACTGTACTATGTATGTGTGCAGATTTCTGACTGTAGTATGTCTATATCTGTGCAAATTTCTGACTGTAGTGTGTTTATATATGTCCAAATTTCTGACTGTAGTATGTGTGTGTACAGATTTTTAATTGTAGTATATTTATGTATGTGTGCAGATTTCTAACTGTAGTATATTTATGTATGTGCAGATTTGTATCTGTAGTATATTTATGTATGTGCAGATTTGTATCTGTAGTATATTTATATATGTGCAGATGTCTGACCGCAGCAATTTTGTATGCGCGAAGGTTTCTGACTGTAGTATGTTTGTATGTGTGCACATTTCTGACTTTAGTACGACTGATACACGACGCCTATGTATTGCCGAAGACATGCTGAAGATGTTCAAATTAATGATACACCTTCAATAGGAAAATCCAGGGGGTAGAAAAGATATATCAGACGCCTGTACCTGTACATATTATTACTCTACTGCACTATATAGTATTAAAATGACTTTAAAACTTTGAACAAGTTTATATTGCCACCCGAAATATAAATGTTAGGAAGTTTATTGCCGTGTTAAGCGGTGTCACGTGCAGAAACAAGGCTGATTTTTGTGAACGGTAATTATTTGAGCTATTCAAAACTGGTAGCAATAAGCCCGATTTAAATTGCGCTGGTGGATTTGGCCAAAATTTCGGGTACAGGAGTATTTTAGTTTTAGAACGACTTGACATTCATGATTTGTAAATGAACAAATATTCACTATTAATAAAAACAGCAGTTATGGGCACATACAATACTCTGAAGTATAAGGATCAAACATGTGATGTTTCTTATAGGTCTTTGAGTCGAACTGCTGTCAGTGAAGGTACCAGAGCCAAATGCCGCGATGTGTCTGAACATGGGTCTTAAGTGCCAGTGTGATTAATAGCAGTGTGGAGGTATATTTAATACAAGAGTAAATAACATTACTTACATCTAATTTTAAAAATTCATATTTCATTTATTTAGTCTCTAAAGAAAAAAGCAAACCAGAGATGAACGTTACAGACAGCGTTCATGTGTTAA
Source organism: Liolophura sinensis (assembly GCF_032854445.1). Taxonomy (NCBI): domain Eukaryota; kingdom Metazoa; phylum Mollusca; class Polyplacophora; order Chitonida; family Chitonidae; genus Liolophura; species Liolophura sinensis. Next base: position 12,645,412 of record NC_088303.1, on the reverse strand, counting down.
CTAAGCTTAAGTACCGGTACATAGAGGCGTGAAGAAACGAAAAGCGACAGCGTCTGTCCTTATCAGCATGAATGCTTTAATCGTCGCGACGAAGCATGGAATGAAAGCGCTTACAGAGAGTCTCCATGACGTAGACTCTGTAGGCATTTCATCGCCATGATAGATAACTTTTAAACTATTTTACAAAATATAATGTGGTGATAAGTTCTTGCTACTTAATACAGAACTCACAATTATGTTATAGTTGAATGCACATGTATGTCTAAAGACCGCGGTAGTATGGGATGGTCTACATACATATGTTATTTTAGAGCTGATGCGGCCATTTTGCAAATAGAGATATGTACACCTACAATCACAGATCGTGGAGACACAGACACTTGCTGTTAGATTTGGTCTTGACAAAAGAGCGATCAGTGCAAACTGATACGTCCTCTCCGATAGATTTCTTGGAAACTAAGACTGTCCAAGAAAAGTAAACGCTTGCATGGCTGGCAAACAGCTTTGAACAAAACCTGTGACTCCTAACATTTCGCAGAATGCTAATAAAACTGTAGAAAATAGTTCTGCGTAACGATTATGTGTCGCCCTAGCTTCCTAATGCGCACGAAATGTGCGGAAACACCGGAGACCAGCGGATTCCTCATCGTGTTATCAGGCCCTGTAGCAATTAGGACTAGGTCGTGAAGAAATGGAATTGGACCTGTCCTCGCCAAGAGAGCCCACAGTGGCAGATACATTAGGAAATTCAGGAAATGTATACGTGTAAGTGATCGTCACCAAGTCATACAGGTGGACGTGAAGTTTCCAGTCTGATCAAAGTGGAAAATGTTACTAATATGATCAAAGTGGAAACTGTTACTAATCTGATCAAAATGGAAATTGTTACTGATATAGTCCAATGGAAACTGTTACTGACATAATTGAAATGGAACTGTTACTAATATGATTGAAATGGAAACTGTTACTAATATGGACAAAATGGAAACTGTTATTGATATGATTAAAGTGGAAATTATTGCTAATATGATTTAAGTGAAAACTAATACTAAGGTGGTCAAGGAGAAAACTAATACTAATGTGGTCAAGGAGGAAACTATGACTAATGTGATCAAAGTGGAAACTGTTACTAATAAAGTGGAAACTATTACTAATATGGTCAAAGTGGAAACAGTTACTAATATTGTCAAAATGGAAAGTGTTACTAATATGATCCAAGTCGAAACTGTTACAAACCTGGTTAAGTGGAAGCTATTTTTGATATCGTCAAAGTGGAAACTGTTACTGATATAATCAGAGTGGAAACTATTTCAGATTTGGTCAAAATGGAAACTACTAGTGATAGGTAAGAGTGAAAATTTTTATAAGGGTGGAAAAAACACTCCTGAAGAGAATTTTTTGGGGATAGTCACAAATGTGTAAAGGTGTAAACATTTTCATACGCTTTTATCACCAGAGGCTTTTATTAATCTGCTCAGAGCGGACGTTTGACGTATTGTTAGCTGGAACTCCATGTAGTATTTGTCCTACGACCTTGGGTTTCCATCGAGTGACGACGATGATCGGAAGTGAGAAGACTCCAGATTGCCAAACAGATTTTGTTCTCACGATGTTAGGATAATATAGGAAGAAGAATTACAGATGAAAGGCCATGGTAATTGTATCTTCGTGAGCTGATCCATCGGACACTTGCTAAGCAATGTTTTTATACTGGATGTATACTGTTGAACCCTGCAATGAATCCTTGGCTAGGTTCGGCTGGTAATGCACGGGCTGAAGCATCATTCAAATCCTCAGAGAACACAGGCCTCCTGGGCGCTGAGTGTAATGAGCTTCGTCAACTACCACAGCCGCCTTTGTACGGAGAGCGCCCGTCGCGTAGCATTGATTTCTAAAGCAACTCACTGATTTACATGTAGTGGCCACCGTACCCATGTGTGGTACTGACCAATGAGAAGGATGGTCATATCATGGACTGTGCCCAGGGTGAGATGCCGTGTTTCAGAGCTTACCTCATCCCCAGAGAATACTTACCGAGATAAGGCTGGTAGCCTTTGGTAGCCCCTTAGGACAGACTAACACTGCTATTCAATAGCAAGAGCTAACCTACAACCACACACGGTAAGTGAAACGCACGTACATAGATACTGATCGTCTCAGGACAAATAAGGCGACACGCCCTTTTGGGGTCAAGCCACGTTTGTCTTGAATTAAAGAACTATCCGACTACCTAACTAACTTATACGATGTATTCAACAGTGCGTTTGACAATAAAAAAAGTGACAGGTATTCAATACGTGCATAATGCTGAGTTTACGTTTCCAGCAATAGATACCAAATATCAGACTGTACAGATTGTCTCTCGCTTAGCACTGCTTGGTATAATGATTCGTAAATGTCATCAGGTCGGATTTATAATGATTCGTGAATATCATCGAGTCAGATTTATAATGATTTGTGAATGTTATCGGGTCAGATTTTTAGTTATTCGTTAATACCATCGAGTCCGATTTATAATGATTCGCGAATGTCATCAGGTCAGAGTTATAATGATTCGCGAACGCATCGGGTCAGATTTGTAATGATTTGTGAATGTCATCGGGTCGGATTTCTAATGATTCGTGAATGCTATCGGCTCAGATTTGTAATGATTCGTGAATGTCATCGGGTCAAAGTTTTAGTTGTTCGTGAATGTCATCGAGTCAGATTGATAATGATTTGCGAATATCATCAGGTCAGATTTATAATGATTTGCGAATGCCATCGAGTCAGATTTATAGTGATTCGTGAATGTCATCGGGTCATATTTATATTTATTCGTAAATGTCATCGGGTCAGACTTATAATGATTCACGAATGCCATCGGGTCAGATTTTTAATGATTTGTGAATGTCATCGAGTCAGATTTATAATGATTCGTGAATGTTATCGGGTCAGATTTATAATGATTCGTGTATGTCATCGAATCAGATTTATAATGATTTGCGAATGCCTTCGAGTCAGATTCGTAATGATTCGTGAATGTCATCAGGTCAGATTTATAATGATTCGTGAATATCATCGAGTCAGATTTATAATGATTCGTGAATGTCATCGGGTCAAATTTATAATGATTCGTTAATACCATCGAGTCAGATTTATAATGATTCGCGAATGTCATCAGGTCAGATTTATAATGAGTCGAGAATGTCATCGGGTCAGATTTTTAATGATTTGTGAATGTCATTGGGTCGGATTTCTAATGATTCGTGAATGCCATCGAGACAGATTTATAATGATTCGTGAATGTCATCGGGTCAGAGTTTTAGTTATTCGTGAATGTCATCGGGTCAGATTTATAATGATTCGCGAATATCATCAGGTCAGATTTATAATGATTCGTGAATGTCATCGAGTCAGATTTATAATGATTCGTGAATGTCATCGAGTCAGATTTATAGTTATTCGTGAATGTCATCGGGTCAGACTGATAATGATTCGCGAATGCCATCGGGTCAGATTTATAATGATTTGTGAATGTCATCAGGTCAGATTTGTAATGATTCGTGAATGTCATCGAGTCAGATTTGTAATGATTCGTGAATGTCATCGGGTCAGATTTATAATGATTCTTGAATGTTATTGAGTCAGATTTATAATGACAGACGAATGTCATCGAGTCAGATTTATAATGATTCTTGAATGTTATTGAGTCAGATTTATAATGATTTGCGAATGTCATCAGGTCAGATTTATAATGATTCGTGAATGTCATCGGGTCACATTTATAATGATTCGTGAATACCATCAAGTCATAGTTATAATGAATCGCGAATGTCATCGGGTCAGATTGGAAGGAAGACTAATTCTCAGCTTACCTTAGACTAATACCTTTCTTTACCTTACCTACTGTAATTACAAGATTGTTAACGAAGTCTTAATTATAACTCTTGAGAGGGATTATATATTGGCTACACTGCTCCAGGTGACGTGACACCTGATAAGGGAGCAGCCATGGTCACCGGGTAATTAATCTCTCAAACCACAAGCTAACCATTTCTTTACGCCTAGTTAAGGCCTTTGATTCCTGGCATCACGTAACAATCGATTAGAGGGCGCGCTAATTGTGGGAGGTTACACAACTGACGTTTTTGGGAGAGGTTCATGGTCTAGTGGTTAAGCCGTTTGGATCATTGTTATGGGTCTCGTAATATCATTCCTGGAGACGACATTCAGGATATTGTTATCGGCGCCATAATATCATTCCTGGAGAGGACATTTTGACCATTGTTATCGTTCCTGTAACACCATTCCTGGAGAGGACATTTTGACCATTGTTATCGTTCCTGTAATACCATTCCTGGAGAGGACATTTGGATCATTGTTATCGTTCCCATAATACCATTCCTGGAGAGGACATTTTGACCATTGTTATCGTTCCTGTAACACCATTCCTGGAGAGGACATTTGGACCATTGTTATCGTTCCCATAATACCATTCCTGGAGAGGACATTTTGACCATTGTTATCGTTCCCGTAATACCATTCCTGGAGAGGACATTTGGATCATTGTTATCGTTTCCGTAATACCATTCCTGGAGAGGACATCTGGACAATTGTTATTGTTCCCGTAATACCATTCCTGGAGAGGACATTTGGACCATTGTTATCGTTCCCGTAATACCATTCTTGGAGAGGACATCTGGACCCTTGTTATCGTTCCCGTAATACCATTCCTGGAGAGGACATTTGGATCATTGTTATCCGTAATAGCAATAATCCGTCGACGGCGCTCTCGCGTGTAGTCTTACGTGTAATTCACAGAGCACCATTCACCTTGTCCAGTATTGTGGAAACGATTTCAACATAACTTGCCAAAGGTGAGTGGTTTACAACCGGCATTCCGGTATTCTCCAACCAGGATACACCAGCATCTAGAAGTGAATCAATCTGAAATATGGCGATAAAAAACTACTAAATTAACATAAACATATTTAGAATAAATAGAGCAGCCAGTTTGCTTTGCAGATATGGCACTACATTAGTTACAGAAATAAACGAATACATCAAGCAACCATTTTAGTTCCTGGTAGAGCGTTGTATAAGTTACTGAAATTAACGAATAAATAGAGCATCCATTTTTGTTTGAAAGTTTGACGCTGTATAAAGCTCGGAATCCACGAGGACCGAACAGAGGCTTATGTATATGCCAAGCCTTAGTTACAGAACAGAAGCTGTCGTGTAGGCCGAGCTTTAGTTGCAGATCCTATGCTCTTGTGTATGCCCGAACTTAAGTTACATAACAGAAGCTCTCGTGTATGCCGAGCTTTAGTTACAGAACCTATGCTCTCGTGTATGCCGAGCTTTAGTTACAGAACAGAAGGTCTCATGTATGCCGAGCTTTAGTTACAGAGCAGGAGGTCTCGTATATGCCGAGCTTAAGTTACAGAACAGAAGCTATCGTGTATGCTGAGCTTTAGTTACAGAACAGAAGCTATCGTGTATGCCGAGCTTTAGTTACAGAACAGAAGCTATCGTGTATGCCGAGCTTTAGTTACAGAACAGAAGCTATCGTGTATGCCGAACTTTGGTTACAGAACACAAGCTACATGTTATATGTAACCACCATATGGAGACTACAGAAGAATGGGAAAATATCGAAGACGGTCAGAAAGTGTACCGCCATTGGTTGGCGGAGAACGTACCTCCATTGATTGGAGCAGAAATGTTGCTGCCTTGATGTATGATGCTTGGGAGATATCAATCGCTGTCTTATGGATCATACATTCCGACAAGATATAAATGACATTGTGTGAATGGTTATTATGGACAAAGATGACTTGTTTAATAGTTGGAAACAAAAATGTACATTATTTACTTAGGAACTCTTGGATTAGGAGTGGTATATAATTGCCCGATTTAACATTTAGATTCCAACTATTCCTCAGGATTTTAATTTATTATTACATAGTGATTTGGAAGAAACTAATACTATTTTGTAACGATTTTATGAGTTTTGGTGCTCTGACATGTAAACTATATCCGTGCTCTGGTATGTAAACTATATCGGTGCTCTGGTATGTAAACTATATCGGTGCTCTGGTATGTAAACCATATCGGTGCTCTGGTATGTAAACTATCGTAAACAAATTGTGGTGATACATTTTTATATATAATTTTTCAGATTATATTAAATTATGTGAATATGTGAACTGTGGCGGTGTTCTAATGTGTGATGTATGGTGGTGTTCTAAAATGTGAATTATGGTGATGTTTTAATATGTGAACTTGTCAGTGGTCTAATTTGTGAACTATCGGCACGCTCTAATATGTAGTGACATTTTCATATGTGAACTATGATGGTGGTCTAATATGTGAACTATGGTGGTGTTCTAATATGTGAACGATGACAGTGTTCTGATATGTGAACTATGGCGATGTTCTAATATGTGAACTACGGTGGTGTTCTAATATGTGAACTACAGGGGTGTAACATGCAATGAAGAGGTCTGAACTTGCTCATTGTACGTGGGCATTTTATTTATGAACATGTTTCTTTGTGCCAGACAGCGGGCTTATGCCATAATTATGACATTGTTCAGGAAAGTGAGGGCAAAACTCAAAGGGAGATAACGATGTGACGTGATTGTACATAATCAGTTGTTTGTGTCCAGACACCAAGTGCAAAACAGCCCGGCCCACTTTTCTTACTTTTTACATCATTATCGTTGTAGTACTGGCTGCCTCTCCCAACATCGACTCCGTGTTGGATGTCACTAATAAAAGATTCGGCGTAATCCACAGTGTGAATGAGCAGGTCGGGGGTGTTAATGATCTAGCTCAGACGATAGAACTGCAGGCAAGCCTGGGCTGGATGATCTACTTGAAGATAGTGCACTTGTCCACGATCACCAATCACAGTGAGGGGTGTAAGGACACGTATGTGGAGATAGCGGACACGGCTGTGGAGGAGATCGGCTTGACGACTAGGTTCCCTCTCTGTGTTGACACTACCGTCACTACTGTGACTCCACCACCCGTCATCACATCACAGTCTCAGCTCCACGAAGTGTCTCTACGCTTCCACACCGGTGACATCGGCCACTCAGCTACCCCAGGATTCTCTGTCCTCTACAAGATTCTCCCAGGTATTTCTATTTACAGTCTTGACGCTATACTTCACCCCTCTCCTATACTGATAATTACCTCGAATATGATTCCAGTCTTGAAAGCTTTTATTGGTATACAGGTAAGTTTCATGTATAATCGTTGTTTAGGGGATGGACATTCCCCGTTCTTCAAACGTTTAGTTAACCACTTCATTGTATCTTGTTTTCCAAGGTAAAATTAATTTTCTGTATAACTTCAACTTTCCAACAGTTTATAATTCCTTTTGGCGCTAAAATTACAAGATTCAGTACGCTTTGTTTGAAATGGCAGAAGTACCTTTATAACAATTGCTTTGCTTGGAATTACTCTTTCCGTAAGGAAGTGTATATATTGTACAATGTTTTTATGATTGATTCGATTTATTTGGTGGTGAATATCTTCTTTCCACTCTAAATGCTTGATGTTGTTGTATTCATTTATTTGATTGGTGTTTTACGCCTACTAAGTAATATATCACTTATTCGACGGCGACCAGCATTATGTTGGGCAGAAACCACTGGCTGCTGGCAGAAATTGCCAAGTCAGACCTGAGCTGAAGCCCGCTTGAGCTGGATTTGTGATGGGTTCCTGGGTCATTCTGCTGCGCTAGCTCGCTAATCACTCGTTCACCAAGGTTTCCTCTGCATATTGGTGTTATGCATCTGTGCTTTGTCGTATGAAAGTACACGTAGTTTTCATATGGAGTTTTCTTATCCCCAGCTTGTCTCCTGTAAGCAACCATCTAACATTGGTAATATAAGTATTTTGTTTTGAAGGTATTTAATTTATCTTCTGCCTTGGGTCTAATCAAGTGTTCCTTGCAGTCCATGTCTCTTTGACGATACACGTAACTTCACGTCTCCAGGTTGAGTAATGTATTCATATGTATCTTCCCAGGCCGAATGTATCGCCAGGTCGACCTCTCCCTTTAATTATTTGTCACTAGTCGGCATGGTTAACTATGTGATGCTAGGTGGAGGTTTTCGTATCTTTTTGATAGGTGCAGGCAAGACGTGGCTCTATGGCATAGTACATGTAGCACGAGAATTGTTAATAATTTACAAATTTTGATTTGAAGCTGACAAACTTACGACATACGTAATCACATGACCAGTAGTAAGCGAACATCCAAATCACACTTCAGAATAATTTTCTGGTATAGTCATCAACACTATAAAACGGCGTTGGAACAACTTAGGTGCTTAGTCCAACCAACCTGCTATGTAGTCGCACCTTAACGATTATGGTCCTACCTTAACGATTGCACATCTGTTGAGATCATATTTCAGCTGACTGAGATCAAAGGGTGTTGCTTTGAATGCGCTCCATAGACGCTGGTCAAATGAGTTCTATGGTTTCGGTGTTCGGTCGCTGTGTAATTGGGTAGCTTACCACACAAGCCACACGTACATGTACACAAACACCAGATGGTATGATTTAAACATTTTCAAACACACAAACTACAATAGCAGTCCATGATGGTCCAAAGCAGCTGCAATATGTTCAAGGATAGTTTGCCTCAATTGAGCAAATATGAGTACTTATATCACTTACATACCGGTACTTAAATGAAGATGGCGGTGCTGGCTTTTGAGTAACGTTGAAAACACAACTACAGGTCATTATGTTTTTTTGCTCAACTTCTGACCTATTGTCAAGGCCGACGTGAACCTGTGACCAGGTCATCACGAACTCTGTCGATCATTTTTTCGTCACCATGGTCCCACGAACAAAGTGAATGGGGGGAAAGGCTGTATTTTACATGATATATTTGATGGCTGTTTTGCATTAAATTAGGACAGTGTTAACTGGTGGGGTTTTTTTTAGTTGTTGTTGTTTTCTTGTTTGTTGTTGTTGTTTTTGCTTTGCTTTGTTTTGTTTTACAATGTTCATGGTCGACCCCCGATCAGTGTTTGTACCCACTGAAAGACTGTTATTCAAAGTATCCTAAAACGATATTAAAACTTGATCTTCACACATCTTTACCACGTCGCCATTATCGAGATTAATGTGAACCAAGGAACTCAATGTAAGCTCAAGGAACCAATCATTTATTGACGCTGTCATGGAAACTTGACAGTGGTTTGATGGATGTTGTTCATTTTAGCGTCTGATCCTCGACGTTCTCCGATTGCCGTTTACAGTCCCTACGGGAGGATTCTGCCTGCTGGTCGACTTCCTCAGCCGCCTTTGAAATCATTTGGCATAAATCAAAGACTAACTGGGAGCTAGTGTCATACGCATTAAACAGTCGCTGCTTAGTTATCTTTCACTGTCAACAGTGTCGCTATTTTACGCATTAAAGAAACAACGCTGTTTCTGAGGGTTATTTTTGGATCAAACATATTTTACGGCATAGGCTGTTCGTCGCATTCAAATACTATCATAAACCATAGAGTAAATCACAAATAGATCTAACGGAAGTTGCGAAGCATTAAAATTCAGAGAGATAGGGTACATTTGATACAAACAGTTTGCATAAAAAGCCATGAAATCAACAATAATGAGATACAGGTGCCTGGTTAGGGGCCAAGAAATGGATAAATTCTTCTCATTTCTTTCCAAAGCTTTGGTTTCTAAAAATCAAAGCATTTGTTTACCTCTGAAGTCAGAGAAAGCACCATGGTGCACTTGTAGTATACCTACACCGTATTTAAAGAATTGTGCTGCATTTTATAACAGAATAGAAAAAAACGACCTTCTGTAAAAAGGAGGAATGAGCAAAATTAAAATTCTTCACTTGGGATAAATGGAAAGACAAAATATTATCATCAGCAGATTTTGACCGTTATACTCTGACTGTTCCAGCACAGTGTAAAATATAGCACTCAATAATATTTCGTGGCAGACCTTAGCTTTTCACGTAGTATATAAATTCATGAAGTGCAGTCTGATGGCAACGCGCTGACTGGATAAACATTTCAAGATCACTCCGTTGATTCCCACCAGCCATTTGCTTGGTACTAGACGGTATTATCCGTCATGGCGTGACCAAACAGCCACTCCCGGTCAAGAGATACCTGACTGAATTATCCGTAAATGCTTGGCCGATTTAGGTCCTGTGACACTACATGCACATCGAATTATCCAGTGGGTGTCTGACTGCCAATGAGTCTGTCCAGTTCCTGGCGAAGATATTAGAATAAATTATCCGTAAATGCATGAGCGAACGCCAAACAGCCGATTCGGTTCCTTGGATACTAAGATGTTGTTTTTTATATATACATAAAAGGATACCTTACAGAAGAAAAATGATTCGAAGGTTCAAAAAAGTCTACGATGTTTAACACAATTTAATAGAAGTACTCTTAACCTTCTTTTACCTGCAAATTTTTCTGATATGAGCTACACAAACGTACACATGTGTACGAACACTATATCCATTTATAATGAATAGAGCTAACTATAATCTTTTCGTTATAATGAACAGAGCTAACAAGGATCTCTTTCTCATAAGGATCAGAGCTAGCAGGGATCTCTTCACTACAACAGTCAGAGCTAACAGGAATCTCTTCGTTATAATGATCAGAGCTGACAGAGATCTCTTCATTATAACGATCAGAGCTAACAGAGATCTCTTCATTATAACGATCAGACCAACACCAATCTTCATTGTAATGAACAGAGCCACAAGGATCTCTTCATTGTAACGATCAGAGCTAAGAGGGATCTCTTCACTATCACGATTAAAGCTGACAGGGATCTCTTCATTATAACGACCAGAGCTGGCAGGGATTTTTTCATTATAATGATCAGATCTAACAGAGATCTCTTCATTATAGCGATCAAACCAACAGCAATCTCTTCATTGTAATGAACAGAGCCAAAAGGATCTCTTCATTTTAACGATCAGAGCTAAGAGGGATCTATTCATTATCACGATTAAAGCTGACAGGGATCTCTTCGTTATAACGACCAGAGCTAACAGGGATCTCTTCATTATAATGATCAGAGCTAACAGGGATCTCTTCATTGTAATGAACAAAGCCAACAAGGATGTCTTAATTGTAACGATGAGAGCTAACAGGGATCTCTTCATTACAACGACCAGAGCTAACATGGATCTCATCATTATAACCATCATAGCCAACAGGGATCTCTTCAATATAAAGATCAGAGCTACAAGGATCTCTAGATTGTAATGAACAGAGCTAACATGGATCTATTCACTATAACGATCAGAGCCAAGAAGAATCTCTTCATTACAACGATCACAGCTAACATGGATCTCTTCATTATAACGATCAGAGTTAACAAGCACAAGGGACGTAAGGGATTAATATAAGTACAGTTAGCGGGATACATGCGCATATTTTACATCGATGTCACTATTATTGGCCGTTATTCGTCCCCCCCCCCTCCACCTTCCCTCCCTCCCGCCATTTTGGCTTGCCACATTACTCATTACTTATTAATAACATATTTGTTTTAATATACCTATGTAAGAATGGGAACATTGTCTGCGTTGATTTGAGTTACTCTATATCGCTCTCTGTAATGATATGAGTTACTCTATATCCTCTCTGCAATGATTTTAGTTACTCTATATCTCCTTTTGTAATGATTTGAGTTACTCTATATCCTTTCTGCAATAATTTGAGTTACTCTATATCCACATCTGCAATGATTTGAGTTACTTTACGTCACCTTTTGTAATGATTTGGGTTACTCTATATCCACATCTGCAATGATTTGAGTTACTCTACATCACCTTTTGTAATGATTTGAGTTACTCTATATCCTTTCTGCAATGATTTGAGTTACTCTACATCACCTTTTGTAATGATCTGAGTTACTCTATATCCTCTCTGCAATGATATGAGTTACTCTACATCACCTTTTGTAATGATTTGAGTTACTCTATATCCTCTCTGCAATGATTTGAGTTACTTTACGTCACCTTTTGTAATGATTTGGGTTACTCTATATCCACATCTGCAATGATTTGAGTTACTCTACATCACCTTTTGTAATGATTTGAGTTACTCTATATCCTTTCTGCAATGATTTGAGTTACTCTACATCACCTTTTGTAATGATCTGAGTTACTCTATATCCTCTCTGCAATGATATGAGTTACTCTACATCACCTTTTGTAATGATTTGAGTTACTCTATATCCTCTCTGCAATGATATGAGTTACTCTACATCACCTTTTGTAATGATTTGAGTTACTCTATATCCTTTCTGCAATGATTTGAGTTACTCTAAATCCACATCTGCAATGATTTGAGTTACTCTACATCACCTTTTGTAATGATTTGAGTTACTCTATACCCTCTCTGCAATGATTTGATTTACTCTACATCACCTTTTGTAATGATTTGAGTTACTCTAAATCTCCTTTTGTAATGATTTGAGTTACTCTATATCCCCTTCTGTAATGATGTGGGTTATTCTATATCCACATCTGCAATGATTTGAGTTACTCTATATCTCCATCTGCAATGATCTGAGTTAATTTATACCCCCCTCTGCAAGGATACACATTAATCCGAACTTTCTACAAAAATTAGCAGGAATGGAATAGTTTCAGAACTTGTTTGCTGGCGGCTTGCTTCACGATAAATTTACAAATCTACAACATCAGAACATCAGAACAGTAGAGACTATATCGCGTGCGGACTATGCTTAAAGTTTTTTTGGGCCAGTCAGTCCCTCTCCTTGCCCGTAACACAGATGCGTAACCAATAAGTAATGTGTACATGTGAAATACGAAAAAATTCATTTGTGCAATTCTGAATGACTGTGTCTGACATATAAAAGCTGGACCCATCCCCAGCTCGCCACTGGCATGACTGCTTTATGACACAATTAGATAATACATTCATAATTTGTAGATTTAGAGGTTATTTCACTTATTTGAAATGATTTTGTAGGGAAATTTCCTGCGCTAACAACCCACTAGCACACCACCAGTGAACATTGACCTTTGTGTCCTTTAGGCCTAAGCTCTGTACATTGCACATGTCTTATACACGCAAGGACAGTGATGTAGTTTATGTCTTAAGAAATGCAATCTATCGATCTCACAATCTTTATCTTGCCTACTGATGACACTTCAAAGAAATGAATAAAATACTTTCAGCAGAAGTACAGTCTATACGGGGAAAATTGCTATGTTTGCTGGCTAACAAAAAAGGATGATTCAAGAAAGACGAGAAGATGAAAACATCAGAGACAAACTTAAACAACATATACAAACTTTATTCAGAGACCTTGCGACGGATAGTTTTTCAAAGGATCATTAGGCTTACACGCATTTGATAACATTGGTACTTCCTCTCCAATTTTATATTCCATTTTTAGACCCAGAGTTTTTCAACAAGACAAAGAACGTGACTGACTTGACATTTCCTGCCTGTCTTGACGGACCCTACTCATGCTATAACGGGGGTACCTGCAATACTTCTCCGGCAGGTGGCTTCCAGTGCAAGTGTCCCGGATATTACACAGGTAATGTAGATTACTCTTATCTCTTCAGCCGAACATCCGGTGGTTTTTCCCCCGAGTTCCTTTGCAGTTCTGGTCTGTGGCGGCAGTTTTCAATCAATATAATTTTAATTAAAGGCAATCAACTTGGCTGAGCCAGCAAAAGATGAAGAACACATTTTACCCATCACCAGGCCCATGGACGAAATAATGTTACACTATATATCCAACGAACTTGCCAGCCTGAGGATCAGTCCGTTGTTTTCAAGCTGTTCCTTCAGCGTAGGGCCTTAATAGATCACATAAAACTGTCTTCTCGTCCAAAACACGATGGTAATGAAAATCTCGCATTAAAAAGACGTGACGTTTTAGTTCAATTACATCAGTTATCAACTAGTCGGATTTCTGCATCTATCGTTTTGGAATGACTGCAAGGCAACATGGCGTTGTTTGTGAGGATCATCTTTCATTTGCGTACGAAACCCCTTCCAGAAATCTTTCACAAGATAAGGATATCCTGAATCCATGAAACACCTTATTGACTTAGCGCAAAACATTCTATGGGATGAGGTCGCCATCCAAACTTATATATACATATGTGTCTCTGCATGTATTAAATTTTGCGCATGCGCGATGTGCAGTTTCCTTACTGTTTTAAAATGTCTTTGGCCGTAATTTTTAGTTAAAGCAACGAACTGCTACTCAGGTTAGAGATGTCGGGGAACACTTTGAATGAACTAATATATGCTGACCTCATGGTTACATGCTGATATGATCATCTGACAATGAGAGTGATGCTGACTGTGCAATCAATGTTTGCTGCATACACATTTTGAGTTCACATAAACTTCAAAAGAAATACCAAAAAATTATGTTCCCAAAGATTTAAGTTTCCTCTGTTTGAAATACATAAAATTTTTCATATTTACGAAAGCAGATATTTTCAGCTGTTATAGATATTCGTACCGTACTATCTTCTGTAAACATGATTTATGCCAGACACTTTTCAGTAGCTCACTGAACATGAGCATCGCAGTTCAGTTAATGTGACCTAATGAAGTCACGTGTTCGAGTCCAAGCAAGTCAACAAGGTTGTTATGTATATGTTAAAGTACATGTAATAAATTAAAAATTAGCTTATGTTGGCTCCGCTAATTTTTGTACTCTTTTAATCGTTTCACTGATAATTAAAAATCGAGGCATGTAAAAAAACAAATCCGTGAAGCCAGTGACAACCTATCAGGTTGTTATCGGTACAAAGTAATATTATTCAATAATGTGTAATATTTACCATATGACCATGGTAATGATAAATACACTGTTACAATTTCCTATCGTGTGTTAATAGTTGTCCGTCCTTATTGCTCAGGGTTGTTATGCCATGCCACGTGGTGTGAGGTGGACAATTGTGTTCGAGGCACCTGCAATCTGACCAGCACCTACTACACCTGTGTCTGTGAGCCAGGATACTTCGGCATCTACTGTGAACTTGACAGCGACACCTGTCGAACGAAACTGTGTGGCAATCACGGAGCGTGCTGGCGGGAAAACGAGCACAACGTTGTTTGCGAGTGTGATTTGGGGTATTCTGGTAAGCGTTATCTTATCAAACTTTATACGCCTAGAATTTATTTGTTTGATTTATTTCATTTTTTGTGTCATATACGACGGTTTCACTGAGATGATGGCCTTAAGGCTTATTGGTAATAGACATTTGGATTTTCTTCGAAAGACAACACGGTAGAGTACAACTTATCCTATTCCAGTTTTCATAGCAAACTTTCATTCACGTAATCATTACTCATATCACCAATAAAAATCCTTACAATTAGTAAAAAATAAGGTTTTCTCTAAGTAACTGGGATATTTGAGATAAATAACTAGATTGTCCGTTATTTAGTCCCTTTTGTTGTGAGAAAATATCTAGTGTGTCAGTCACCTAACCATCTTATGTGTACCCCTGTGCAGCTTCTCCTACAGCGCACCCCCCACCCGCCCCCAGCTCCAATTCCTCTTCAGTTAGCGACTGGACTGGTTTAATATATCCATGTATCAGTCACTCAACCAGACCCTGCCTATTCTTCTACAGGTGCCCAGTGCTCTAGCCGTAGCGGCCTCCCTATGCTGACCCCACGCACGGCCAGTCAGCGTTTGTTGGAGGAGCCGATATGGATCGGTCTAATCGTCATTCTCTCCCTTGTTCTCATCTTTGTCATAATGTTTTGCGTGAAGCGGAAGTGCTCAGGGCGCCTGGAGAACTGCTGTTGTCAGAACAAGACTAAGAAGAAACAACAGGAGCAAAATGGTGAGCTACATTTACATATTCCGAAGGCTTTGAAAGTCGCAGGTGAAAACCTTATCTGAAAGACAGATTGTTCGTCGTTCTCCAGCATACGCAAACCTGAGCACAGGTTAAATGATCCAAGAGGTATAAACAACGAAACGGTATTTGGGTTGGCCGGATGTCGTGTAGATGATCACAAGCTAGCAACTCCGAAGTGCACGGAAACCAACGTGTGTATGCTATTTTGCCCTCAGGTAAAGGGTACAGATTTAGAAAAGAATGTATTTTAATGGAAGTCTCGCGGGATATCTCGAGTCACGTGATTGATCAATCACGCCATCATATATCCTCACAAACTTGTCTGGCCTCAGACGGCTATTAATTTTCCATAAGCGACAGTGTTAATATTTAGTGCTGTAACTCTGCCATGTGCTGGGAGGGGTGCCTAGCAACTCCAAGGAGGCGTCACTCACAGACTCATCATCACCTCTCTCGTGATGTCCTCTCGTCCAGAATTTCAAACGTTTATGATTAAAACGCATAAGTGCTAATAGGGGACCGATTCCTATCACACACACCAACATTTGTCAAAATCGGTAATTTTTGCACTCATACTTCACACGCAAAGTTAGGGCTTGATACATGCCAAAACTTTTGAGCAGGAGAAATTTAACTTGGAGTACCCCATCTTGGAAATATGTCTGCTTATCTGCTTCTGCTAACTGTCAATGGTAAACTCCAAAGCTTTGTAGCGCACACACCCTTCAAAATATATCAATCAGGTTAATTGTTTTGGAAAGCCAGGATGTTTAACTGTGAGCCAAATGAAAATTCCAATGATAAAATATTTTACATTTTCCAATAACAAACATTTAGAAAAATATGGATTTTAAGAAGACTTGTTTAGAATGGTGTTAAAGAGAAAGCTAAAAGTCCAAATGTGTCAAAACTTTCATCAAAAGATAGGTAATTTATTTGACTATAAACTTTCAAAGTGTAGGACATGTCTTATTGCAATTTTGTGAAAATTTTGACGTACAGTGTTGCAGGAAGTTGGGGGGAGGGGGTATGAAAGAGGATTTTCGAAATTCCAGGAAAGTCCGCTTTGATCAACCCCAAAGTAAACACATTACTCCAAATTGATACAGAAATGCTCATAGGCACTCTTTTAGTGGATAGGGTTTAAGAAAAGACTAGTATCCCTTTTACAGACTGAAGTGCTAACAGGGTGCTGATTCCCATCCCGCAGCAAATGTGCCTTGTTTCAGTTTTAGATTAAAGCAGAGTACCTGTATGCTTTCAGGGCGGCTAGACCATGGAATCCCGTCGACATCTTTGCCAACTTACAACAGCTATCTGTCCAGAGAACAAAGCCCGCTTGACTTCCGGCGACAGCCAGAAATTCACATCGAAGAGGTATGCAGCCATTTTGTTTCCACTCAGTATATTGGCGTTCGTGCGTAGTCAAATCCTTGCTGCACGAGTTTTCTTTAATCTGAACATGCATTTGAAATTTGAGATAAATCAGATCAAGAGTAGCCGGAGACTTTGATTAGAACAGATCTGAAATTCGATGAAAGCACAAGAAGATCAAACGTGTCTCGTGATTCGGAATACCTTGTCAGTACACAGAGAAAATTGCACAGTCTCATATGAATGGCATAAATATTCCAAGTGTATGATATGATACATTTATGATACATTTATGATATTTACACTTCTTCTGTGATATCCTAGCGTTAACATATCACCAGTTTTGCCTGTACCTCAAAAGTTGATATATGTTCAAGATCAGTGTATCCAGTCGTTATATAATGAAAATAAAGAAAAAGTATTATACCTGTCCTGTAAAAGAGAATAACTTCCTGACTGACCTCTTAGAGAGCGTAACTCTTACGTTTTCTAGGTATCCGATGAGAGGCTGGCCTCGTACAGCGATGAACCTACAAAGGAGGGTGTGCTTGGGATCGTGTACGAAAATCCTACTCAGGACAGCCGTTTCTCCTCAGAAAGAGCCCGGGGTATTACGTCCAGATATCCCGAAGTGAAGGATACAACGAACACAATGGAATCCAGTGTTGCCGGCTCCTTTGTTCTTAACACTGATCAGATCAACACGGAGGCAAACGCAGAGAATCCTCTAGCCGTCCTTAAACTTCGTCCGAGCGAGACTCGTGAGCCGATCTCCAGGTTAAACAGAAGTTACAGTTCCACGCCGCTGATACATCGTCACGGTGGTAACGCCAGTGTTCTGCCTAGGCCAAAATCCTTAGAGGGGGTGGGACATCACTTCTATCCACATATCATAATAAATAATGATCTTGACGTAGAATCCACGACCGATGACGGTCTTGTGGCTTCTGCTGACCAAATTGTAGATGAAAAAGCCCAGAAAGGTACTAACCTGATGGGAGAAATGCATTCGTTGAGTATACCGACAGATCCCATCGTTCAGTCGGCCAGTTATTATCTGGAATATGGCGCCAAGGAAAGGCGTCGAGACTTTGCGCTGAAATCCCATAGCGCCAATGCTATGTACAACACTGAGAAGCAGTGCCGTCATCCACGATGGTGTCTCTGGGACCACAGCAGTTCTACAGAGTCGGAATTCAGAGCTGTCTCCCGCGCACGCCGAGAAGCCTGGAACACCGGAAGTTATGACGTGACCACGTACTCGGATTCGGGATTAGGCCATCAGTCCTCATACGAGTCCTGCCATTCGTCCTGCAGAAAACAACGAACATGTCAGTGTAGAAAATGCATCAAATATGACCGACGTCACCACCACAAAAGCTCTGGACGGTCCCGTCATGGCCGTCACAGGATGACCGGAAGCCATTCGGACGTGATGTCATATCCTGTGGAAACGACATCAAGCGCGGAAAGTGATCGACGTTCCGGAAGACAGAAACTTTATGGAGAAGGTAAACATTCTGGGCGGCGGACATTACGCCGACATGAAACGGTGGAAAAGTGTGATTCAAGCAACAGCGAAAAGGATTACAAAAGACCGCCACGCCGATCACTGAGAAGGGCAAAGAGTCATGATACAGATGATCTATTATGTAATGGAGTCGGTCACAACTACAAAAACGAAATGGCTCGAGATAATAGAAAATCCCGTTCATCGAGTGACTTGGTGCTTACTGTGCCTGTGACTACACATATAAACGAAGTAAACTCATTTGAAACTTTGTCTAACTACGAAAGTAACGACAGTTTGCTGTCAAAAGTGCCCGATCCGTCGGAAAGGCAACACACCGACATTGCGGTCATTTCCAAAAACTATGATATCATAGAAAGAAATGGGCTGAAGACGCCGGATGTGAAAATCACTGTACTGTCATCGAGCGAGGAGGAGTACTCAGGGGACTGTAATCCAGAGGATCGAACTCAGTTCCTGGCAGTCACACTAACAGACTCTGCCATCTCCTCCGCACCCAAGAGTGCCCATTCATCACCCCTGAGGTTCCCCACAGAACCGTCAGCCCCTCAGCCAACTCCTGAACCCAGGGTTTTCCACTCTGTTATCCCTTCCTCAAACAAAAAATTCAAAGATTCAGCTTACCAAACTAAGGAAAACTCAACGGACAAATCAAATTCCAAAACAACTTCCTCGGCCCCTAGCCCGGAGTTAAGTTATGGACCTGACCGTTACGAAAAGCCGTTTTCGTCCTGGCCAACTGTTAGGTAAGTCACCGAATGACAATAGTCGTCACTGAGTGGAAGCACTTGCTCATTTGGCAAAAGCAAGTTTGAATCCAGATTTTGCCGGTTTGGCTTCGGATACAAGTCAAGAGAATTGTCAGGTACCGGGTTTACTCGGGTTTTGATTACCCATTGGTTGACGACAACAAAAAAAAACAAAAATGGAAGTAGCTATTACTAGATAGACTTTGAAACTGTGTCTAATAATACTTTCAGTTTTGTAAATACTTTACTAAGACAAACGGTGTAGATCTACAAAAATATGCGGTCCCCCCCCCCCCAACACACACACACACCGCCGCCGTATAAGTGAAATATTCTTGACTACGGCGTAAAAAACACTAATCAAACAAATAAATAACAAATATATGAACTATATGAACAAATACAAGTACCTGAAGGTGTCTCATTTAGCTGTAAGTTTACAACATACTGGTGTTTGATTGATTGGCGTCTGTACCTTTACAGCAATCTGACTGCAAAAGAAACGTGTGGTATTTTTGTACTTTTACAGCGTCTTGCTTATGTTACTACAGAATGGGCTTTCAATTTACAGTCAGAAGAGAGATGTGTATAAATTTTAGTGTAAAAATACATCATTTAATTTTACCGTAAATATATGTTTTAAAGAAATGCAGAAAACAAATCATCGGCGGTCAGTATGACAGTGAACTAAACTTCTTTTTATGAATCAAAAAGGCCCGCCTTAGAATCCAGATATTTACATACATTTAACTGTATTTAAAAATACGGTAATATCTTTACAGAATAGCTGTCTATGGTGAACACCCTATGGGTTCGCCTAGGATCATTTGGCATCGGAAACAAATCCAGAACTCCTCATGTTTCCACATGAATTCACCTGCGGAAAAGATATTCTATGCTTCAGCTTTGATTTCCTAAACGTTTGCATTAAATGGTAAAAATTATGGTTTGTAAGAGAATTATAGGACACACCTGGATACAGTTGTGTACAGTTACATAGTGTAGGCGATGTTTCAGATCATGTTTTTGTACATGTGTTTCTCCAACAATCCAACAGCAAAAAATGTGAATGAATGTGGAACACAGTTAGACTCTTCATATCGTGTCATATTATATTCGACAAAACATACCAATACCGCGCAGGCATTTTGCATTATACGCGTACATGCACGTTAGGTTAGGCGCATTTGGAAATTTGCAATCACACTCGTTAATCAGTTTCCATATATCTGATTGGTTAAATCACGACTAAATCATTACTAAAACTCCGTATGTTGTTTCCTTATCAGATATCTCTGTGTTTTGGATGAACATTATCTAATATGCTTTTACATCCCCTTCAGGAAAGAATGCCTTGTTGAAGGGGGGCCTGGATCATCTGAATGCTTATATTTTTTTTATATTGTTTATATGCAATACCTACTTCTTTTGATGAACAGTATATTTGATTTTTACCGGAGTGTCAAACAGACAGGCCTCCCTGTATTCGGGATAATATCTACAGTAACTCGCCAAACCCCAGGGAATGCGGTTTCCTCGCCGTGTAGAACTGACCGCCATCGTATGGCTGGAAAATTCGCCAGTGTATGGCATTTAACATCAATCAAATAAATAAATACGTTATATACAGGGCGTCGCAGTGCGGTAAGAATTTTATATTACACTATTTCAATATAGGAAATATCTTCGAACTCCCAAATCAGGGTTTTCAGATCCCATTTATTTCTTATACCATGGACGGATTTTTCGCAATCTCACATGGAATTTCTCTGCTGTCTGTAACAGATCAAGGACTGACCTTGACCTAATTAAATGAATTTCTCTGGTCAGTGGACAGTACTGCCGGCTGACAAGAAGGCAGTTTTCATTTTGTGGAAACGTGTTATATAATTTCATCCAATACAGAGCTTCACGAACTAATTCATGATAATTCTCAATATCTAGATTTCTTTTTGCTTTGGGGTTTCCACAGACCTGACGAGAGAAGAGTGACATCACAACTGCAGCAAGCTGCGCTTAAATTGATCCAATTACAACGTATATCACAGGAGAACAAAAAACTGCGCAACGGCCGCATTCATACTTCCGGTGAAGAAGATGGATTGGTGTCAGATGACGACTTAAAAGGTTGTCTCCCTTTAAGGTAAGAATATTGCCATGTGTCTTCTTTTGATGTTCTCCTAACACGGCAGATTAAAAAGCTCAATAATGCAATATTAAAGTAGATAAATGAATTGTTTGGGTGTGAAGCCACTTGCATTTGCAGTATACAGTCCTACCGTGAGTAACAATGTATTACAGTAGGATACAAAATCTAACGTTTATATGACTGGCCTCCTCCGTGGTTCAGTTGATCCAGAATGCCTCTCACCAATGCGGTCGCTGTGAGTTCAAGTCCGGCTCATGCTGGATTCTTCTTCGGCCGTACGTGGGAAGGTCTGCCAGCAACCTGGGGATGGTCGTGGTTTTCCCCCATCCAAAATGCTGGCTGGCGTCGTATAAGTCAAATATTCTTGAGTACGACGTAAAACAGCAATCAAATAAATAAATAAATATTATTGAGCTTATCTCAACGCATGAATACCCATATTTATTTTTGGTACGAGTGTTGTCACACCGTCCACTCTACAGTTAGCATTGCTGGACAAAAAGCAGTGCGAGGATACAAAAACTTCATCACGTAAAAGTTTGTTTTTTATCCCCATTTATAATGTTAGTATTCTTTGATATACATGAAATATGATGGATAATTCTTGAACTGTACGTCTTCCTCTGTGCTTCCTTCAGTCGACTAACTACTCTCGACACGTCTCGGCGCCGCTCGGGAAAGTTACGGCGTCTTCACAGCTTGAACAGAGAATCAAGCTTGCAGGAAGTGACAGAGGAGAACTCGCCTGTGGTACCGGAAGATGCGTACCAGTCTGCGCCGGAGATATTTGTGCAAGACGTGAGACAGAAGGGATGCTTCGATAACTCCGTGAATTCGCAGGAGGCAATAGAGATGACAGATTTATCGTGAAAACAAACGAAAGATTTTTTCAGGAATAGACTGCTGAAGGAGTGGGGATTTTTATCTTCATTCTAGACTCAGCAGAACTATGTGAGGTTCGTGATGGTGTCTCTGAGATTGGGGAAATTCTACAGACTGTGAAGATTGGGTATGCTCTTTTGACACAAACTGAATAAAGCGCATTTTTGGTGGATAGTTCGATTGAACACATGGAAAAGCACCATAAATAACTGTTGATAAAGTTTTAACTTTGCTTTCCTGCATGTACATATATTATCAGCCATGAATATGCACCGTTATACGATCAGTTCGCCCTATACGTTTATTCTTGTACATAGATAACCCTACATATCCTTATGCTTTGTGATTTACATGCTATTCCGCCAGTCCTTAAATACATTCCAGGGAGTTTGCCCATTGCATGATGCATACCACAGAGAGCTGGGTGAAGAGGTAAAGACGAACCAGTACAACCTTGTCAGTTGTTTGAGCTGTTATGAGCTTCAAATTTTATTCTTCTTGAAAGCTTGAGGTTTCATACTTTTGTTATGGGTTCAGATGTAGAATCTAGCTGTTGACAGTATCACTCCTCATTTACAGGTTCAGCAGGTGTATATATAATTCCCTCAGAAAACTGGCAACCCCCCTGGGTCTCCTTTTTTTGTCTACACGTTTTTGTCTGCAGGCAGCGTAAGTCGTATTACTTTACTTACCAGGAGGCTAGTATTTCGGAGTTCGGATGATACAGAAATACTGTAAATTGGGGAATTCTATAAATTGTTTGACATATTTGGGGATGTAATAGCAGGTGGAGTATCACATTATTGTGCCTTGACCCTTACCAATGTGTTTTGTAACTAGAAAGCCATCCAACACATTTTTTGTAACTTTGTAATGATTCAACACGTCCGTATGAAAATAGAAAAATCGTCCTGATGAAATTAAGATGATTATTTTTATATGGTCGCTGTACTGTGCTTCTTTTTTTCGGGAAGCTTTTTCGGTTGGAGAAGTCGGTGTGATAATGACTGTGTCTTTCAGATTTCTATATTGTATGAGACGTCTTTCAGCAGTCTTATATTCTATTTATTATACCCTGACGTGTTTCACGTATGTGTGAGGCCTTATAACTTTGTAATGGTAAACATATATGTCAGTTACCAGGTTTGTCTCGGTATTTACAATCTGGTGCACATTTCTTATATGTACCGCCTTTACTTTACCATGAGGTCCACATCTCTGTAATGTTTAGCAACCCTTACTTTACCATGAGGTCCACATCTCTGTAATGATTAGCAACCTTTACTTCACCATGAGGTCCACATCTCTGTAATGTTTAGCAACCTTTACTTTACCATGAGGTCCACATCTCTGTAATGTTTAGCAACCCTTGCTTTACCATGAGGTCCACATCTCTGTTATGTTTAGCAACCCTTACTTTACCATGAGGTCCACATCTCTGTTATGTTTAGCAGCCCTTACTTCACCATGAGGTCCACATCTCTGTAATGTTTAGCAACCTTTACTTTACCATGAGGTCTACATCTATGTTATGTTTAGCAACCCTTACTTTACCATGAGGTCCACATCTCTGTAATGTTTAGCAACCTTTACTTTACCATGAGGTCCACATCTCTGTAATGTTTAGCAACCCTTGCTTTACCATGAGGTCCACATCTCTGTTATGTTTAGCAACCCTTACTTTACCATGAGGTCCACATCTCTGTTATGTTTAGCAGCCCTTACTTCACCATGAGGTCCACATCTCTGTAATGTTTAGCAACCCTTACTTTACCATGAGGTCCACATCTCCGTTATATTTAGCAAACCTTACTTTACCATGAGGTCCACATCTCTGTGATGTGTAGCAGCCCTTACTTTACCATGAGGTTCACATCTCTGTAAACTTTAGCAGCCCTTACTTTACCATGAGGTCCACATCTCTGAAATGTTTAGCAAGCCTTACTTTACCATGAGGTCCACATCTCTATAATGTTTAGCAAGCCTTACTTTACCATGAGGTCCACATCTCTGTAATGTTTAGCAAGCCTTACTTTACCGTGAGGTCAACATCTCTGTTATGTTTAACAAGCCTTACTTTACCATGAGGTCCACATCTCTGTAATGTTTAGCAGCCCTTACTTTACCATGAGGTTCACATCTCTGTAATGTTTAGCAGCCCTTACTTTACCATGAGGTCCACATCTCTGTAATGTTTAGCAGCCCTTACTTTACCATGAGGTCCACATCTATGTTATGTTTAGCAAGCCTTACTTTACCATGAGGTCCACATCTCTGTAATGTTTAGCAGCCTTACTTTACCATGAGGTCCACATCTCTGTAATGTTTAGCAGCCCTTACTTTACCATGAGGTTCACATCTCTGTAATGTTTAGCAGCCCTTACTTTACCATGAGGTCCACATCTCTGTTATGTTTAGCAGCCCTTACTTTACCATGAGGTCAACATCTCTGTTATGTTTAACA
Source organism: Liolophura sinensis (assembly GCF_032854445.1). Taxonomy (NCBI): domain Eukaryota; kingdom Metazoa; phylum Mollusca; class Polyplacophora; order Chitonida; family Chitonidae; genus Liolophura; species Liolophura sinensis. Next base: position 12,620,380 of record NC_088303.1, on the reverse strand, counting down.
AGCCTTACTTTACCATGAGGTCCACATCTCTGTAATGTTTAGCAGCTTTACTTTACCATGGGGTCCACATCTCTGTAATGTTTAGCAGCCCTTACTTTACCATGAGGTTCACATCTCTGTAATGTTTAGCAGCCCTTACTTTACCATGAGGTCCACATCTCTTTTATGTTTAGCAACCCTTACTTAACCATGAGGTCCACATCTATGTTATGTTTAGCAAGTCTTTCTTCACCATGAGGTCCACATCTCTGTAATGTTTAGCAGCGTCTTATGTTTTCTTATGTTTACCCACCGTTACTTTATCATATGATGCACATTTCTTATGTTTACGCACCCTCACTTTATCATGTAGTCCACATTTCTTGTTTACCCACCGTTACTTCATCATGTGATCCACATTTCTTATGTTTACCCACCCTTACTTTATCATGTAGTCCACATTTCTTATGTTTACCCACCCTTACTTTATCATGTAGTCCACATTTTTCACCCTTACTTTACTAAGTGGGAACCATTAGAACCAGCCCTTTGGGGGGGGGAGGGGGGTACTAAGTGTTACCTGAGACTGTTTCATACAGGAATACACATGGCGCCCACCCTTTTTGGGGTAGATTGAAACAAAGATTTCCATAGTTAGTTCATAGTTCGACAGGATCCTCCGTAGAAACAACTCTGCGGAAAAGAGAAGACAGTTGTATCATTTCAAATTAACAAGACGTTTCTCGTCGAAGTAACATTGATCGACAAGGTTTGCACTGCGATATCAAGACATTACAAGTAAGACGGCTGCTCGGCGGTGCCTTTAATCACTCTGTATATGACAGTCTCCGGTGTAAACCCGTTCTTACTCTCCCAGGATTAGAATATTACATATTTTTGTACCATTAAGCCTAAACACGAGCAGTGAGAAGACGTGAGGTCACATTGAGAACAACGTTGCACCTGGTGAACTCAGTGCTTGTGTAATCTTAAAAGAAGGTAAACCGTTATGCATAACTGAAGGAAGGGAGCAAACATCCTTTCTGTTTGGATATGCGTATAAAGTGACGAAATACTGTACAGTCATACAGACTGAGAGAGCTCGCTTTGCTGTTCTAGAATACCGAGGCGTCACATTTACAGATATGCAACAGCCTTTTACTGTTATATTGTTAAAAGTGTAAAGTTAACGTTGCATCTACTACCAGAAGGGTTGTATCCTGGTGATTGTTTAATTGTAAATACTTTCTATCAGGGGATTTGTCACGATTGTGACAGCAGTTTTAGGCCTGCCCCATACCTCTGCCATCCCATTTTCATTGTCCCGCTTTTTCGTCTTTATCAAGCCGATCAATAAACTTATTTATTTTTTGTAGAATTTTCGTCACGTTTCCATTTTCTGTGTCTCTTACAGGTTTCATTGGAGGGTACTAAATTGTCTCCGAAAGGATTTTTTTTCTCCTTTTTACTTGATCGAACTCCTTTAAATCTCCAGCCAGTGATGTTTTATTGAAACCAGTTTATCTCAAGAATTAACACTAAATTTTCCCACAGATGTGGTTATATCCGTAACAGTGTATGAGTTACACGTCTAAAACGCATTGCACAGCCTCAATTTGTGAGAAGCTAGACATGTACATGGTACCGATTCCACAAAGCCATTTTGGATATGTGTAAAAATTTGAAATGCAGTATAAATGCACTGGAAACAATGAACAAGTGTTATGTGGATATCAACAGGTCAGTGGCTAGTAGTCTGAATGGGGACAGCCTATAGTCCATTAAGCACAACCAGTTGTGCGGCTAAAGGTACGTCCGCACCGTATTCCTTGTGGCGGAATGCTTTACGTATGTGTTGTGGAAGAGACTACCCGATTCCCTCATCGAGGACGCCAGTGCGTGTTGTTGTACATGTAAGCCACATTTCCTGAGGTAACAGCCTAAGTATCAAACCCGGTTCACTAGTTTGTGTTAGTATATGACTTATTTCCTGGGGTAATAAAATCTAAGTGTTAATTCCGGAATGCCAGCCTCTGTTAAACCTATTTCAGACCAATACGTGATATTTCCTAGGGCAATAGAGCCTAAGTGTCAAATCCGGGGTGCCAGTCTGCGTTATCGGCCACTACACGAAGAGACCACCACATGATATTTCCCGGGCTGTTATAGACTGTGAAATCCGGGGCACCACACGATAATTTCTGAGGTAATATAATGTTAGTGTCAAATCCGGGACCCCAGTTTGTATTATTGACGATAATTTCTGCGATAATCAAGTCTTAAGGGATGAGAAAACTTAAAATTATGACACTACAGGCTGAAAAGAGCACATTTTTTTGTATCTGGTGGTGCCTGCTGCATAATTTTGCGATTTTTCCTCGCCATACACGTAAGGCCTGAAAACGGCAAAGCTGGCACAAATCGCTTCCTCCATCTTTAACACCCTGTAATTTATGCTTGGGATGTGTTGCCTCTCAGCCAGTAAGAGTGGTTAAAACTGCCGGCTTGTTCGTGTAAACTCGGAACCTACGTCCAACATTCCAGTGTCCCTCGTAAAGCGGAAAACAAACTGTACTGTTCGCTACCTTCTGGGAAGAAGAGTTCCACCGGAAATGTACCAATTGCACTTCGGCGTTTCCGACGACAAATCTCCTCCTAACACAGAAGATTTCGGGACTAGTTCTTAGGCAAAATGGAGTCGCCCACAGCGGATTTTGGCGCAGACTTTATTTATAAGTTATCATCTTGAGGTACCTATTAGAATTTTTTTCATGGCATGCACCTGCGAGAAAATGCATAATCTTTTCAATGGTATTTGTTTGATATTTAAGTTTTCTTCTCCTTTAAGTATCATGCTTTTGTCATAGACCACCTGCGAGTCCGACAAAGCACGGGCGCTGAACATTCACTATAACAGATTGATTCAGCAACACAATTAAATTAGTAGCAACCCCACTGTTAATCACTGATTTACAAGACCAAAACATCGAGAGAAAAACTGAGCAGCTTACATAAAAGCGCATGATATAATCCTGTTGAAATCAATAAACAAATGGGCAGATGCACGGTAATGGTTTTACGTGCTACTTTGTAAATTCTACATTGTGTAAGTGTGGTGTACAATATTGTGGTAAAAATCCACATTCACATTAATTTTGTGTACCAGAATTATGGAATTTTGTAAAACATCCACAACGTAGCAATTCGTCCAGCACTGATACCCATGTCGTTGTTGAAGTGCAAACTTGTACAGGGCAGATTTAGAGCAGATAAATGACTTAGAGATATAGAAATATATACAATCTGATATAATCTTTCCCTCTGATTAATATGGTCCGTCTTCCAAATGACCACTCTTCGGCATGGCAGGAAGATTTCTCATTGCACGTTAAAAAGGAGACTGTAAATGAGATTTCGAAAATTTGTCAAACAAGTATTTTCTTGTTTATCTTTTTTGACGGATTTTTCTTTATTCTCTTTATTGTGCATTCAAAGTTTAAGATCTTAAGATTACACACTTCTTATATCATAACACATCTTGTATGATAAAACACATGGCGATGTAACCAAAGACCAGAGCTGCTTAAGTACACATTGGTATAGCCAAAGACAGGAGTGGGTTAAACACACACAGGTGTATACAAATACCAGTTTGAGTCAAGCACACAATAATATATTACCAAGAATGATTGCAAGTATAGCCCAAGGACCTATGGGTATTAAGTATACAATGATATAGCAACAGCTGGTTAACTACACGTCGGTATACCTACAGGTCAGTGTGGCTTAAGTACACATCGGTATACCTACAGATCAGTGCAACTTAAGTACACATCGGTGTACCTACGGATCAGTGTGGCTTAAGTACACATCGGTATACCTACGGATCAGTGTGGCTTAAGTACATATCGGCAGACCTACGGATCAATGTGGCTTAAGTACACATCGGTATACCTACAGATCAGTGTGGCTTAAGTACACATCGGTATACCTACGGATCAGTATGGCTTAAGTACACATCGGTGTACCTACAGATCAGTGTGGCTTAAGTACACATCGGTATACCTACGGATCAGTGTGGCTTAAGTACACATCGGTATACCTACGGATCAGTGTGGCTTAAGTACACATCGGTATACCTACGGATCAGTGTGGCTTAAGTACACATCGGTGTACCTACGGATCAGTGTGGCTTAAGTACATATCGGCAGACCTACGGATCAATGTGGCTTAAGTACACATCGGTATACCTACAGATCAGTGTGGCTTAAGTACACATCGGTATACCTACGGATCAGTGTGGCTTAAGTACACATCGGTGTACCTACGGATCAGTATGGCTTAAGTACACACCGGTATACCTACGGATCAGCATGGCTTAAGTACACATTGGTATACCTACGGATCAGTGTGGCTTAAGTACACATCGGTATACCTACGGATCAGTGTGGCTTAAGTACACATCAGTATACCTACGGATCAGTGTGGCCTAAGTACAGATTGGTATACCTACGGATCAGTGTGGCTTAAGTACACATCGGTATACCTACGGAGCAGTATGGCTTAAGTACACATCGGTATACCTACGGAGCAGTATGGCTTAAGTACACATCGGTATACCTACGGATCAGTGTGGCTTAAGTACACATCGGTGTACCTACGGATCAGTATGGCTTAAGTACACACCGGTATACCTACGGATCAGCATGGCTTAAGTACACATTGGTATACCTACGGATCAGTGTGGCTTAAGTACACATCGGTATACCTACGGATCAGTGTGGCTTAAGTACACATCAGTATACCTACGGATCAGTGTGGCCTAAGTACAGATTGGTATACCTACGGATCAGTGTGGCTTAAGTACACATCGGTATACCTACGGAGCAGTATGGCTTAAGTACACATCGGTATACCTACGGAGCAGTATGGCTTAAGTACACATCGGTATACCTACGGATCAGTGTGGCTTAAGTAGATATCGGTATATCTACGGATCAGTGTGGCTTAAGTATACATAGGAATAGCCAAGGACCATTATTTGTTAAGTACAAGCCAAGGTTTACCCAAGAACGAGTTATTTCCGTGAGATAAAAACGTAAGGTTATAGCTCATATTCGTGACTTTCCCAACTTGTATCCACATTTCTGCAAACATAGAACAATTTGAAGCAAAACAAATTTAGTAATTTTGCTAATTTTCCGAAACTTTACATCTATTAAATATATATAGCAAAAACGCTCCCCACTCCACTCCACTCCCCTCCCCACCGAAACAATTACAAACACGGTTATACATACAGTTATACACACTGTTACACACGGTTATACACACTCTTACACACAGTTATGCACACTCTTACACACTGTTATACACACACGCACACACGTCAATGTATTACTGTGTATATGATAAGAGTCATCATCATCTACATGAAAACGTGTGCTAAATTAGCGAATCAAAATCCATGTCATGGCAGATCAATGGCCCGCTACAGGAATTAGGTTCTCTTCTTCAATGGAAAATGTAAAACCGTAAAGTACGAAATCATTGTGACCATCAACTTTATGAATGGTGGAAAGCGGACTGTCTAGAGTAAAACGCAATTCCTTATGAAGAAAAGAGACCCAAATTTATTTGCTTAACTGATTAACATAACAAAGGTGGAAGGCATATTCGTCATGTACATTGCATATCTGTAACATTTCTAATGAAAACTTGGATCAACTTACTAAATGATGTCATCGCTAGCACAAAGCAACGAAAAAAAAGTTGTAAAAACAAAGAGGTGTTTGTTACTGTGGTCACACATACTCAGCTGTCCGCTCCTAAATGCTGTTTCAATTGCTCAGTTCAGGGATATTTATCAGTGATGGAGGAACAACACTACCTTCCAGTTCTCTACATAAGACGACACGAAAATCTTTTCGTAACAGTGCTGTACAACGTCTTCGACCTCGCAACTACAAAGACTGCTGGCTACCACGAATGCATACAGGTTGCGTTTGTCCTCGTCAGTACACTTGGGACAAGGACATAGGGTATTTGAGAGTTTCCAGTTTTCTCGTCCGTTAGCCCTTGTGTATTTGTCACCACAGTCCCTTAGCTGAGAAGTAAGACTTATCTGGTATGTCAGTGAATTTTATTACATAGTACTGCTGAGCTATATTAAAATGTCAAAAGATAAAACCTTTCTGAATTCACCCTTTATACATCGGCATGGTTGCGTGACGCAGTTGACTCGTTTGTCAACAATGGCAGATATTCATAATCGTTTGTATCGCATGCTGAATCTTGCAACTGCTCTGACGGTTAACGCAAAAACCACACTGGCCACCATGCTGTTCTTAGCACAAATCAACTTCCGTTCACAGCAACGTACACGAAAAGGTACGCGTCTATCACACGAAACTTGGCGATTCGTGAATTGTGAAGATGACTACATAGTGACCTGTTCAGGTGAGCGAGTGGGAGATATTTCCTTTCGGGTGAGGTACAGCAAATATGATTAGGGAGCGGCCTTCCCCAGTGTTTCCAATTCACGAGCTGTTGACGTCGTGGCCTAAATTAAAAGGCTCGGGAACTTCCAGCTTTGAACCCGGTAACATTTTCGACGGCGGTATGTACGTTTAGTTCAGTAACCCAGTGGAACAGTAGCGGCTGTGAATCTCTGTGTCAGGGTAATAAAGCTCTCCGACAATTGTGATCAACTAGACGATCCTTTGACCGAGGTGATTAGCGTGCCAGCGCGGCGCAATGACCCATGCAGGAGCCTCTCAGCAATGCGGTAGCTGTAAGTTCAAATCCATCTCATGCTGGCTTTCTCTCCGGCCGTACGTTGGTAGTCAACAACATCCCTGTGTATAAGTTGTGTTAATATTAATGAAGATACCTCTAGTTCGACCAATGAAATCTTGTACTTGTTTGCCGGCACAGGATATTTTGCTGGTACGGGAAGTTGATTGTCTAACATGGATTACGTCACTTTCGACAGAGTATACGGTCGATAAAGTCGACTGGTCTGTCGTGGCTTTGCATACAACCTTTTTATGACTTCATCTACCAATGACGCGGTTGACCTTTAATCAGGAAGTATCTCTGATACCTGGTGAATGGCGGTGGTTTTCATCCGCCGGCTCTGCTCAGTTTCCTCCTCTCATAAAAAACACCGCCCTCGTGTACGTAAAATACTCTTTGAGTACATCACTAAATTCCCTATGCCATGCACCCATCTTATTCAGTAACATTGCTGCCTACGTGCTTATTGTCTTGAACTGCGACAATTTGGTTATGTTGGCACCCATAGAAATGTTAATTAAGCAGATTTTATTTCATTTTCAGCTGTACGTTTTTGCACATAGATGAATCATGCACAGGGTTGCGCTTTTCTTGTACTTGGTGAGTAAACGTCTCCTTATAAGATCTTCACCCCAGTTTGTAGTAATCACGTGGCTTCTAACATGTAATAGAAAGCTCTAAAATAGAACCTAGGTCGCTCTCTTACTGACTGTTAACAGTATTCGTCTGCTGTCAAACTATTTGACTATTCTTGAGTACGGCGTATAACACCAATCAAATAAATAAATCGAACTATTTCACATGTACATGTACTTACGTGCATTTCTGTCAGTCACAACAATTCTGGTTGACCAAAACGTTCTGCTCAGTGTCCAAAGTTTAGCCTGTGGTTTGTCAAGTTTATACGAAAACCACTCGCGACGACTTTATAACGCATTATTTCATTGTTTGTTCCATCACCCGTTCAAATATGAGGGAATATATCATAGAACTAGAGGTTTTGCTGGCTTGACCGTCTTAACGTTCTCACGGAATTGACACAAATATGTTCATTCAAAGATGAAAGGTAGGGAATCATTTATGTAACGTTGTTATGACTAGAATCTGTATTCAGAGAGAAAATATTTCTTATTATCTTCCACTATAGGCCTACTACTCGTGACCGCTTACCCCAATCACTTTTATTCTGTTGACCTCTTTAGGTGACTTTGACCTTGGCAGATGAACCTATAATCCATCGTAAGTTAACTTTATTATTGTCGTTTATGGTAAGCTTCATAAAGCTATAATACATCACTGTAAAAGAATTTTTCGTTGGCTCGAAATGAATATTTAGAAGCGTGATATATAGAATATTGATATTTAGAAGCCTTATATATCCGGACGGTTGTTAATCATTGATGAAATGGTTGCCTTTCATAAAATTGGTTGGAAACCAATGCCATAGATCGATATTACAAACGTGGAAAGCCGATGAAAATCTGTGTTTCATATTTGGGAAAGTTTGCTAGTCCCTATTGGTTTTATCTTTGCAGGGGTTTCCCAGTGTCCATCTGTCAAATGTTCTTCTTTAGTTGATGATGTTCTCTTTGCAGTCTTAGCCATATGCAGTTCTTGGTGTTTCTTCGCAGTGGTTTTCCAATGCCTGTCTGTAGTTCTTGGTGCTCTCTTGGCAGTGCTTTCCCAAATGTCCTTCTGTAGTCCTTGGTGTTCTCTTCGCAGTGGTTTCCCAATGTCCATCCAGAAGTAACGGTAACCCCCTGTTACGATTGACGGCCGATGTGCCCGCCTACGCAGTTGCGAGATGCAGGAACGAGGACAAGCCTCTAGTGGAGACTGATGAAGTAACGTATAGTCTTGGCGGCACCTTTGATCAGTCATACGTGGGCAACCACTGTCAATTTTACGTACGTCTGACAACTGTGTTCATCATTCCAACTTTTCCAAATAACTTTATTTTAACTTTGCAGCTGGTTGGGAGCCTCCGTGGCCGAGGTGGTTAGCACGCCAGCGTGGCGCAATGACCCAGAGCCTCCCACCAGTTCGGTCACTGCGAGTTCAAGACCAGCTCATTTTGGCTTGCTCTCCGGATGTACGTCTGCCAGTGAAATCACAACTAACTCAATTAAGTGAAACGTTTATTGGTTAATAGTAAAACATAAATTAAAATTTAGGACAAAACAAAACCGACATATTATCGTAATTGGTGATGGTTTTCATCACCAACCATATGCTTGCAATATCGATCGCTTCGATGGCCTTATGGTTAGAGCGTCAGCTTCGAAGTCGGGATTTGTTCATACTGAGAAATTTAAAATTGACACTTCTTGCTGCCTCGTTTGGTGAGGAAACAGGGTATGATACTTCACCGGCACTTAATTTGGCGGCATGCACTCGTTCTGTCACAAGAAGACACAGTATATATGTACACACACCTAATGACTCCTCGTTGTCACATGACCATATTTAATTGACGTCTGGTAAACGAATGTCTTTTTCGACGCAAAGATGGTGGGACATATGTGTGAGAACTGTCCCAGACTAAATTGTGACACAGAGGGAGTAATATTGAAGCATAATAAGGATATGGCCTTTGGAGATACTTTAGTCCAACCAGTCTTTGAGGAAAAAACAGCTAACTTCTAACACAGATAAAGACTACAGCATGGAGACTAAAATAAGTTTGTTAGTTGGTAAATGGTGCCTTAGTTTTTCGATAGTTTGTGTTAAACGCCGTTTTGGAAATTAGCACAGCGATTATTGACCTTGGTTGACGGCTGGTATACGAATGTCTGTTTCAATGCATAGAGTCACGTATTACCGATGAAATCCGACCGCTTGTCAATTTAACTCAGACACCGTTTATTACGACTGTTCATGTGTATGCTAAAACAGTAGCAACACGCCTGCGCCTTAGTACCCTTCTATGTTTATTCCATTGCATGCCATCTAAAATCTCCACACCGCACTGTCACTGATCCGCAAGACCGACATAACTGATTCCGGGGCTCCTGAAGCCTAGGACAGCGATCTGAAAGATCCACATGGCTGATTCCGGGGTGTTGAAGCCACATGGCTAATGCAGGGGTTTCTGAAGCCTAGGACAGCGGCCTGGAAGGCCCACATGACTGAATCTGGGGTTTCTGGAGCCTAGGACACCAGTCTGGAAGATCCATCATTGGGACACCGGTCTGGAAGACTCACATGGCTGATTCCGGGATCCTAACAAAAGTCTTAGAAACATTTTTTAGCGATATCCTCGCCAATTTAAAGCACTAATCATAATGCATCAAAGTTAACACCAAAACGTAATTCTGATCAGAGTTTATGGAAAAGTAGGTTTCCAAAGGTCTATATGCACGACGGGTACTCAAATCTTTGGTTATAGACTTGTTTAGAAACTTTTTCAGTACTCACTTATTGCTTTTCTATGATATATGCATTCAATGGCAACCTTACGGTGTTCTGTAGAAGAAAGACGGCAGTAACACATACACAGTAGACGTGGAGGTGGGATGGGGGGACCGAGGCAGCCAAGTGCTGCAGCAGTCAGAGATCCGCACGCTCTCCTGTGCTTACGACGACCATGGCCAGGCTGTGTCTTCCGAACAAAATATCACTGACTGGTGAGCAGTCAGTATGTGTTCGCTTTTGTGAACTGCTACAATCTAAAAATCTAATTTGATATTGATTTTAAACTATTGTGTTTTCTGTTATGAACTACTACAATCTGAAAATCTAATTTGATATTTGTTTTACAATGTTGAAAATCGTTGTGTATGAAAGTTATTTCTCACTACTTAGCATAGTAAATAATACGTTGACCAGGTGTATAGCTTCAGTTCATTTCATGATTCAGGTCGATAATATCTCTGATATTTTCAAACCGCCCTTTCCCGCCAGCTTGGACAGTGTACCGAAGTGTTAAGGTTGTTGGTCACTCAGTAAACGCATGGATGTACTGATTCTTCCTCAAGCTGTTAACACGGGATAGCGTCAGTAAAATGGTCTTCGCTATGGAATTGTGTTAAAGTTGCTTAGGCCTACATATAAATCGGTCGATGCTTGATGAAGGTCCATTGTAGCCTAATTTCAATGACTGTAGCCGAGTTTGAATGATCGTGGCCTAGTCCCAATGATTGTAGCCTAGATTTAATGATTGTAACCTAGATTTAATGATTGTAACCTGGTTTCAATTATTGTTACCTAATTTCAATTATTGTAACCTAATTTTAATGACTGTAGCCCAGTTACATGGATTCAGGGAATTTGTAGGAGGTGGCCATAATTTCTAGTTATCCGGTATCCAAACTCCTGAGAAACTCCAGACATTGATGGATTCAGAGAATGTGTCAGAGGTCATCTTAAGCCTGATTCATTGTCTTTATCAGGTTTCTAAACCCCTGGGAATCACAGACTTTGTTAGGAGGGAATTCCTCGGCAGCGTTTGTTTTGAAGGTGATGGATGTGCTAGGAGAGGAAGTGACGTCAGACTACATATCCCTGGGCAGGAAGATCCGGTTGATGGCCGAAGATTCTTCGGGTACGTTGCCATACCAACTGGATTTTTTTTTATTTTTTAGCAATTGCACTTGGTAGGTTTTTGTAAGGAAATCCGTCCCCGGACAAGTTCTGTCTTCTGAAAAACAATTTCATGGATATATAACCTATTTCCACCAGGTCATACCTTTCTCAATAGATTAAGTTTAATTCGATTCTGTTTGTCTTTATTTGCTCTGAAGTCTTTTTTATAAAAATCCACATAAATTTAAGAAAATCCCAAAGAAAACAATTACAGCTGGTATTGTATGTTGACATAAATGTTTAATTTAAACAGGGAAAGCCGTGGCATTTCGAGCGCTCAGTTGTTCAGCTCTGAATTCTGTCAGCCGATACCATATTCTGAGGGCGGGGTAAGTAATGAACGATATAAGACCTATATTTAACAATTTCAGCACTACGAGCGTCCGTGGCCGTTTTGGGGTCGCTTTGATCTCCAGTTCAGCTCAAGTAAGTGGAAAGGTCTTGCAGCAACCTACGGATGGTCGTGGGTTTCCCCACTTGTTCCGCACGATGTCTTCCGAACACAACTGCATTAAAAGACAAAAAAAATCCAACATCACAAAGTTTCTGTATGGATAACGACTTCTGATTTATTTTTTACCGACGTTACGATGTACATTCTCACATTGCATGTACAACCAATAAATACCGATTATATACAAGATGTATAGAGAGATGTAGAGAAAACCAGAGTATTGTTACACCTGTTATGTGGAGAGACATCTAATCATAGCAGTATCAGGTATATTATAAAGAACATAATGTAAAACAAAGCATGATGACGGCAGAAAACACAAGCATGATGACTGCACTAAAAATCTAATAAACACACAAACAGTGGCAAAGCATTATACAAATTGTTTGGGATACATACACATGGTAGATTAGCGGGTTACATCGCCAAAAAGGTCATTGTAGGCTTTGGGAATAAAGAACCCTAGGTCCGTGATGGTTTGTGGTTCAGTCTTCCGGATAACAAAGATTTCCATTAGTTTCCTTGTTGTGGTGTTTGTTATTGGATAGGTTTATATTGTTCCAATTTATTTCGTGGTAGAGGTTGACTCAGGTGTGTTCTGATATGCCTGATTTCATATCTTTATTTTGGGCCCAGGCCTGGTGCTCTTTGATCCGCTTTTTCAATGGTCTGGCCGGTTGCTGTGAGTTCAAGTCCAGCTCATGCTGGCTTCCTCTCCGGCCGTACGTGGAAAGGTCTAGCAACAACCTGCGGATGGTCGTGGGTTTCCCCTGGACTGGTTTCCTCCCACTATAATGGTGGCCGCCGTCGTATAAATGAGATGCCGTCGTATAAATGAGATATTCCTGAGTACGGTGTAAAACACCAATGAAATAAATGAATAAAATAAATGGTCGGCATGTTTCGCCTGTATAGCGTTCACCACAGGAACGGTTAATCTTGTATACACACCCTTTAGGTTGCTGTATATAGGCTGCTGTTCTTTTACCAGATGTGTTCAGTAAAGCCTTCAGAGTTAATCCAGTGGTGAATATGCTGTCTATGTTGGCTTTCTGTTTAAGTAATCGCTGTATACATAGCTTGTCTTTCCAGTGAATGGCAAGGCTGTCATAACCGGTGACGACGGGTCTTCGGTTGGTTTTGGGAGGTCCTGTTGGTTGGTGTTTAGGGTATGCCGGATGGTTTGTACCATCATTGTGGGAGAATAGTTGTTCTGATTGATGAATACTTTGGTCAGGTGTTTGATTTCAGAGTCTTAGGGCTTGCTGGGTCGACGAAATGTTGAAGGCTCTCTTAGTCACGGTGGAAATGACACCTGTTTTCCATCACGTAAAATATATCCACAACATAAATTAATTCTAGCACACAAAGCAATTCCAACACACACAAAAAAAAACATTTACAGCGCATAAAATAGTCTCAGCAAATGAAATAGTTCAAGATCATGGATATTTTGCTCTAAACCAAAGTCGATGTCTTTTTGGATACCGTGTCTTGCTGTTTGAAGCCCAGCGATATTAGAAATCTGACTGTAAGTGTATACTTACGTTAACCTGTTTGTTTCACTTCTAAATATGTCAGTATAGTCCGGGTATTTTAACAAAAAACTGCATTCCTTTCCTGTGTTCAAAGGTGTGGAGACGGCTTGGTTTTCTCCAAAACCGCAGGCTTCAAGACAGAAGGAAACAAAGTCTATAGTCCGTTCTTTGAGGCGTTCAAACTGGCCGGAGCGGACTACAGCGTTAATTTTCAGTGTAGATTTACAGAGTGTTCAAGTTTGTGCGACGGGGTGAGTTCCACCACGCATTTCCTAGCAGTAACAATGTCATTTTGGTATGTTATCAAATTCTGCATCGTCTTTCGAGATCCTTCCGCCTTCCACTTTCCACTGCTCTCGGGGGTTTGGTTGCAGTGGACGATCAGTTATGCACACATTGCCGTTTAGATGATCCTTTATTCCGTGATGTTTCTCGGTGGTCCAGGACCCACTCTGTCCTCTACTCCGCCCATTCTAGGGCTCGCCCTATGTTCTACTCCGGGCACTCCAAGGCTCACTTTGTCCTCTACTCCGGGCACTCTAGGGCTGGCTCTATGTTTTAATCCGGACACTCCTGGGCTCGCTCGGTGGTTTACTTGGTGCAATCCAGAGCTCGCCCTGTGCTCTACTCTGCGCACTCCAGGGCTCACTCTGTCCTCTACTCCGGGAACTCTAGTTCTATGTTTTAATCCGGACAATGCTGGGCTCGCTCGGTGGTTTACTCGGGGCAATCCAGGGCTCGCTTTGTGTTCTCGAGCAATCCTGGGCTCGCCCTGTGCTCTACTTTGGGCAATCCAAGGTTAGCTCTGTGGCATACTCCAAGTATTTCAGTGCTCGCTTTGTGCTCTGCTCCCAAGAATCCAGGGCTCGCTCTATGCTCTACTCTAGGCAATCCGGGCGCGCTCTGTGCTCTACTCTTTGCGTTGAACATTGACTGTCTTCCCTGAATCATTCAAAACTGATGACTGTTTCTGCCCTATACGTTACGAGCTTTGATATTTATTTACTATTTCTTACATATTAATTTAAGAACTTTTGTTTAAAGTTGTTTTGGAATTGGGTCTGGCGATTTGGAACGTCCTGTTATGGTCTGCGAATGGTAGGCTATATGAATGTGTGTCTGAATACTTGGGTTCATAAATCAACGAAGTTAATATGAGATCTCGCATCATTTGCAGGATTCATGTTCCGTGATAGCCAGTGGAAAAAGACCAAAGAGAACGCTCAAAGGTAGGTTCCAGTGAGGAGGTGGCCTAATGAGGGGAGTACGTCACTAACACACACACTCTTCCGATAATATCCAGTCCTTAGTAACAAAGACTTGTCTGCTTGCTCCCGTGTACGTCTGCTTGCTTCCGTGCACGTCTGCTTGCTCCCGTGCACGTCTGCTCACTTCCGTGCACGCCTGCTCGCTTCTGTGCACGTCTGCTTGTTACAGTGCACGTTTGCTCGCTCCTGTGCACGGTTGTTTGTTCCTGTGCACGGTTGCTCTCTCGCGTGCATGGTATATCCCGTAAGAATGCGCTTAACAGGCGACTTCCGATGTCGATTGTATTTGACAATCTCTAAATAAGGTATACCGATTGGTAGGTTTTTTGTTGTTTTTGTTGTTTTTTTTCCCCATTATATGTATAGTCAGCCCGTTATTGTTTGATGGTTAACTTGTCTTGTAAGTTCTAAGGTCATAGCTGTGAGTTCAAGTCCTGGTCATGCTGGCTTCCGGCCAGATGTGGGAAGGTCTTCCAGCAACCTGTGGATGGTCGTGGGTTTCCCACGGGCTCTTTCCAGTTTCCTCCCACCATAATGCTGGCCGCCGTCGTATAAGTGAAATGTTTTTGAGTACGGCGTAAAACATCTATCAAATAAATTAATCTAAGTCAGAAAGCAACCTTATTTAGGGAGAAAGGTGAGGAAAAATGACAAAGCCTTGTTGAAATGGGCGAGGAGGCTGATTCTCACGTTGTAACGTCACACCGGTCCCAAGTACCAACACAGCTTGCATACGCGGCTTCATGGTGACCCCTTTGATGAGCAGCCCCCAGGTTTATGAATTCTTCAAGCAAACAGATGAAAATGAGTGCAGCATGAATAATAACCAATTTTGTGCCTTCGTGCGCTAGTAAACATTATCCCGGAATGGGTTCGTTGATTTTTCCATAATCGCCGGGAATTTTCACAAGCTTCCGTGAAATACTCTGGAAGACGACGCCTTTTGATTAGGCTGAAAAAGGACAACACTGGACCAAATGAAAATCTGTGTCAATGATTTTTGTTTATGTTGCCTGACCGAGATATCGCAGTCTAAACTAGGAAACTAGAGCGCATAGAGAAACCGAAAGGACCGTCGTGTTATCAATTTTAACCTATAATCTGCGACTTATCTCTCTAACGCACGTACTTTCCCTCTCTTTTCTGTTAAATAGACAACGCAGGTGTGAAATGGTGTATTGTATACACTTGCTCATATCAAATGAAGAGTTCTTCACTCACATCCTCCAAGTTCTCTTCAGACATCCCCCCCGCCTCAAGTTCTCTTTTACAGACATCCCCTTCAAGTTCTCTTTTACAGACATCCCCCCTCATGTTCTCCTCCACGTAGTTTTTTCACCGCCCCCCCCCCCAGTAAAAAAAAATCCCCCCAAGGTCCCTTCACATGCACCCAAGGCCCATTCACTGACCGCAAGGGCTCTTCATTGACCCCCGCATGGTCCCTTCACTGACCTCCAAAGTCTCTTCATTGACCCCCAAGGTCCCTTCATTGAACCCCCCCTCCCAGATCTCTTCACTGATCCCCTGCATTGACCCTCAAGCTATATTTAATGACCCAAAGCTCTCGTCACTGACCCCAGGTTTTTCACTGAGGTCATCTCAGAATTGAACCTTTTGTCTTTCGTACAGTTTATAATCAACAGTGAATGAAGAAGGTGAATACAGCCGCCATCCGACATGCACATAACCTAATGTTAAATATGCCTTTCTGTTTTCAGATATGCGGCGGCGACCGGCAGTAGTTGCTGACTCAAAGGCATTTCGAACACGCTAGCCTGTATTTACACCATCCATGTTTTGTTTTGATTTTGTTTTCGATACTTTGTTTTTGATACTTTTGTTTACGGTTTTGTACCAAAAAAATGGTAGGAAATTTTTATATAAACCTAAATAATTATACTGGAAATGGTCATCTGGTTTTATGATTTTTTTTACTTTATACTGGCCATGCATTGTATATGATGATCTAGCCATGGCTGACTAAATGACTGCGCATTTGGCGCTCCCATATTACTCCGGGACAGTGAGGTCAGCTGTGACGCTGTGTT